>NW_027331510.1:3871781-4177094 GCF_022965805.1 Primulina eburnea
TAGTTTGGTTGTTACATATGTTTTTTTTAAATTAAAACACAACTAAAATACACCTTACAATGTGTCACGAATTTTGTTTGGAGAGAATGATTAATATACTCTTTTTACATTATTTTTGGTTATTTTTGCAAATGAAAAAAAAAATTTGATTACGATATATATATTTTTTTATAAAGTTTTGTAAATTTTCTAGAAAACATCCATAATTACTTTGTTTAATTATTTGCAAACACTACTTAAATATAAAAACTTTAATTATATTTTTGTTTTGATGACATTTGTGTCAATTTCTAAGGATTTGTTTGGTTTTGGCAAAATCTCAATTTTAATCTTTTACGCACAGAGATATGATATTTTTAGTCATTTATATTTTATTGAATCCATTATAATTACGCAACCATGTTTCGATTAACAATTATAATTATTCTCATCAAATCATTTAATAAATGACCAACATTATTGTAGATATTTATAACTACTATTGTTACAAAAAAATCTCTTGTAACCTACATGACATTGTAATTATAATTTTTTAACAATTATATCAGTCATCTAGTTATATGATTTTGACGAAAAAGACTAAAAATTGACCGTCGAAACATAATTATATAACTATAATTGTATCAACAAAAGATATAAAATTAAAAATTTCATACCCTAATATAAACAGATTAAGATTAACATTTTTCATGTTATATATAGAAAAACTCAAAAATATATAAATTGCCTTCTAATTCACTGATATCTCGATTTTCGATCTCCTTCGACATGCATCTTAGCCGAATTCGAATTCCAACGTTCATGTTCAATAGCAATCACATAATTGGACTGGTAAATTCAAATGAATATTTACTACATCATGAACATATACATAAAAAATCGATTGAAATAATTTTGGTTTATTGTAATTCCTGTTTGAAATCAATCAATCATTGATTAAATTATTGTTATTAATTTAAAAGTTTAAATTACATAATAAATTAACCAGATATTCTATGATTTATTTCTCCATTAATTTATATACAAACAACCTTTTTTTTGTCTGAAAGCATGATCACCTCCAACAAATTCCAATGAACTACATTGTACATACCACTTAGAACCATTCGACCATACACTTGGGATAGAAACCAGCTCTTGTAGCAACTTCAGATAGTGACTGTAATTCTTTCTGGACTTTTCTCCTCTCGTAGAAAACCGAACAAGCAAGTGAAATACACTTGACTCCGCTTTCCACACGCCAATCCCCACCACCACAATGGCGACATATCTGCATTCCAACGAAAAAAATACATATAAAACACGACATAAAAACAATTAACATAAAAAACAGGACGGCTTTCAGTTTTCAAGCAGACGACTCTTTCCTCGTCAGGTCCACCCTGATATGTAAGGTCCACCCTGATATGTAAGGGTGCCGATCAGGGTGTCCCTAGAAAACCTGTGCATGAGCAGATTTTTACATATGTAGCGCTTACAGCAGTAAGGTGTTGGATATCCTTTTCCAGTTTTGAAGTTCTTCCAATCAAAGCTATGGCAACAGTGGTTTCATTCTTAAGACATTCGGGACACAGATGGGACGAAGCCTGAACTAGGTCACCACAGACAATGCAATGCCTTGATGTGTAGTAGTAATCAATTCTTTTTCTCTGTGGATTCAGGCCAAGAGAACAGCGTTTTCCAAAAGCTTCACGTGATGGTCGAGGCATGTCAAGAAACCAATGGTTGAGATCAGCGCCGAGCAGCCCAAAAACTCGCTGTAATGCTGGGATTATCTGTTTCCTGATGTAATAAATGTCATTTAATCTGTAAGGGGAGTTCAGAGCCAGAACTTCAAGGGGATCCACTACCATGTCCACCAAACGAGCCCCGGGTTCACCGTGAACTACTACATAAGGTATTCTTTCAGCATATCGAGGCTCTGCCCGGGGGTCAACTTTCATTGCTTTAGTGGCTACGATTGCAGCTGGAGGAAGTGAAGAAGCACGTATGCTGTAAGTACCCAAACGAACTTCCTTTGCAAACACAAAATCCTGAACGGAAACTCGACCAGATAGTATCCTTGTCCACTGACGCTGTAGATATGATTGGACCTGTGAAAGGAGAATGCAAAACAGAGAAAAAAAACAAGGAAATCAATCAAAATTCATACATTTTAGTACCACACAGATCTGTCACACCAATGTGTTCTATATTGACTTACAACTTGAGCTATATGATAAAAACATGTTCTTTGAGGAAATTCAAAATTCATACATTTTAGTACCACACAGATCTATCACACCAATGTGCTCTATATCTATCACACCTGTTTGAGGGCATGCCATAACTTGTAAGTGCTGCTTTGAGGAAACAGACCACTGCTGGTCCCAAAGTACAGAAGACAAGCCCCTCTCCAGAGGAAATGAATTACCACTTATCCCATTTCACAACATCAGTACAGGATTTTGGACACGGATTTTTGGCTAGGCAACTATTTGTAAGTGCCATTTTGAGAAAAAAAAAATTTCTTCAAAAAACAGGAAAATTATATGGCAGTATTCCTAAGTAAACAAATTTTAAATAAATCAGGTAAAATATATGGCGGAGTTCCTTAGCAGACAAAATTGTTCTCTCTTTTACAAAATTTAAATTCTGACGTCCTAGATAAGGATTAAAATGGCTTTCCTAAAATGGAATTGTTGTCTTCCCGCTCCTCTAGTCAATAACTCATAATCTCATATGATGAAACATTTGGTACACAGGTGTACATCTACCTCTTGTATCAGTCCTACTATCTTAATGGAGCACATTTTAATTTTCTGAAATTCAAATGAGCAATTAGAGGAAGATGAGAGAGCATACATATGATGCTTATACCTCATCAATATTCTGATATTCGAAATATATCCTTAATGACTGCTCCATAGTTTTAGAAACAGCAGCACATGTATCTCTCCTCACAGTCTCAATGCCCTTAGCATCAAAAATCGGATTGCTCTGATCAGGACTCTCGTAACTATACCCAACATATCGCTTCTTTGTAAGGAGGAAGCATGGGTAGTAAACCTTTTCCATTTTTAAAGTGACAGGATTGGGATTCATTTCAGTTATTGCCGATGCGATTTCTCGTCCAATTGTAAAAGCTTCTTTGAGAGACCTCCCTTTAAGAAGTACAAACATGCTGCGGCACAAAAGTAACAAAAAAATAATGAAAAGTATAGAACAAATTAATTGCCACTTAAACTAAACATGCAAACAAAATAAACATTCTAATTATAAATAAAAAAAAAATTGAAAAACAAGCCAATCTACTTAACAAAAACATTTCCCATCTATCCTGCCACCATTTTACTGTTCGATGAGATACAAAGCACGATAAAAGAGAGGAAAAAGAAAAAAATCCCAACTAAAGAGTTATTTGTACATTAGGATGCTTGTGAAAATGATAGTTCCACCATAAGCAAAGTATGGTGATACACAGTCTAGATTATTTCATAACATGCATTATGATGCGGCCATCATGCTTCCCGAGCAATTGTGTTTTTGCAAACTATAACTTTTAAAAGTTTTTCAATAGTTGATTGAAACAAGATTTACCTATCTGTGTCACCATAAACAACTCTAGCTTTCCATTTTTCATTTGAATTCACAAATGAAATTGCAGTCTCGAGCGTTCGCCGGCCACACTGCACAATACTGTCAGCAAGCTCAGCGCATGGCATGCGCCCGCTAAATCCTGCAGCAGTATAGCCATAAGTAACATTTGCTATCAGCTTCAAAGCAAGCTGTCGGGCATTAAATATCCGGCCAAGAACTTTCTGTGATGGAGACAACTTTTTCATCGCTTGTTTCACCATAATTCTAGTCGATAATATTTCTTCCAATAGGCAAGGTAGAATTCCTTTCCGAACTTTGGAAGACACATAGAGAACTCCATTGGGAGTAACTAGTAACTCCAGTCTCAAATTGTGCAAAGTGTGTTTATCTGCTGAATATGAACTGACTCCTAAGCAATTTTCCTTTGGAGGTGTAATCTTTCCAAGGCAAGTACAGAAGCAAAGGTTATAAGCAATGACCATGGATGGATAAAGGGACTGAAAATCCAAAACAATTACTGGATCTGCATAAAAACTAGATTCTGGTTCCATAACAAGAGGTAAGCATTCCATTGCAGGTTGATTGGCAACCTGTTGATTTCCAGGTGAAATTGCAAGATAGTTCTGGGTATGTGCCAGTCGCAGAAACATTGATTCAACACGATACTGTGAACCTCGCGATAGAACAGAGAAAAAATCGATGCCAAATACTCGAGCTAGTTCTGATGTCCGGTTTATCACATCAAGCTGATTCATAATCTGCAAATTCAACTTTGCTCTCTGTAAGATATAATCAACAGATCGATATCTAGCACGTCCAGGACCACTTGAAAACCATTTGGTGAGTATCTTCCAATGTATAGATGGGATTTTTCGCCTCAATACTTTTTCAGCTACAGCTTCAACTGTGTAAATGTTAAGTTTAACTTCATTCCTCATAAGTCTCCAAATATTCAGGACAATCCTACCACCTACATGAACACCACTGGCATGCGTTCTGCCCCACTCGTCCTCAATCAAATTCTCAAGATTGACAGCCTCCCTAGCTTCAGATTCAGAAAACATCTCCTTCACCATATTATTTTCAGAAGTTTCAAACTCTGACAAAGCTTCATTGGTTTCAGATGGAGTCCGCGATATGTTATTCAATAAACCAAGACCAAGATATCCAGCCCTTTCAGCCAAAAATCCTAGGGAACCACTTTGAACATCCCAGCCCATTATAACATCGGGATCGACAGAATCAATTAACTTTGAAAAATGGCTGAACAACTGTAATTCTTCAGAAAATACAAGTACCTGACACCCAAAAATTGCATTCAGGTCCTTAACAACAGATGCATGATCACAACGCAGAAGCACGTGAACATCAAGAGTAGACTCGTCATCCTCTTGAAAGACAAGAGCGATGACATTTATGGCATCAAAACGAGGATCAGGTCTCAAAACCCCTCTAGATTCAGCCTGAATTTCTACACTCAGCAATGTTAGCTGCTGCCCTCCACCAACACTTGCTGGATCACGAAAACCAATTTGACTAAGTGGAGTTAGCTTCATTTTTCTATCAGGGCCCGATATCTGAGAGGGATCTGGCCTGGAGCCAGGCACTGGCTTTTTCTGAGTCTCTTTAACTTCCATGCCGCAGGATTCTTGATTATGCTCATGTACTTTATCCAAACTAGGCTTTTCCCTGGACAAAGAAACAGGTATCTGTGTAGGTGAATTACTAACATCAGCCTGAGAACCAAGTGAGTCAATCACATCACCAGATGATCCATCGGACAATAGGGGAATTAGTGATTGTGCATTTGACTTTTTCCCCATAATATCAGAGATATTTGATGACAGCCATCTATCAACGGATTCTGTAGATGGAGGTGATATGGCAGAGGTAAGCATGAACAAATGTGATCCATCATTTTGATAAAGAATGGGAACACCCATTACTGATTCATGGTGATTAACATAATCATAATTTCTTGGGGGTAGTTCTTTTTCTTCTGGGAAATTCCTCACAAAAAAGGGAAGACAATCCTCTATAGATCTACCCTGAACAATCGGTACTTCATTACAGTATCCATCCATAGGTCCTCGGGCTTCACCACCTGGCTCTTCAGTCCACTCCATTGATGGAGGTTTCTTGGAGAAAACCATACTAACGAGTTTTACAGATTCGGCTTCCTTATTTACATTATCTGATATCGAACAGTTAGGCATGGAGAAACCAGGTTTGCTTTCTTGATACAGTGAATTTTTACACTGAGTATTTGTTGTTTTACCTGTCATGTCTTCCAAATCCTCAACTGGATTCTCAGGTACCTTGTGATTAGCAATTAGCTGATCATTTTCAGTCGGGCATTCATTTTTGGATATAAAGTCACTTGCAGCTGAAACGGCCACTGCACATGAACCAAAAGCATCTGTTTGAAGCAAATCCAGACAACTAGAATCTTGGACATCGATATTACTGTTTTTAAAGCGAGGTTGCTCAAGTATACAAGAACTAACATAAAGGCTCCCATCACAATTCTGAGAGCTTTTCATATGTTCACAATAATTGTTATCGTCACAGTCAAGTTGAATAGTAGAAACTTGACTCCCAATTTTTGGTGTATTTCCTGGCACTATGCTAGTGCCACAGCAAAGTGGCAAATTACCAAAAGAAGAACGTTTAATGGGTTTTACTTCACTAGAAACCGTATCAGTGGATTGTATACTCATTCCATGAAATTTTGATCTCTCAATAGTAACTGGGGATCTATGCATCGGCTGACAAAAGTTGTCTTGATCTTGAATAGGACTCCTCGATTCAGATAGTTCAGTTCGTTGGGATCGCTTTTTCCTCATCAACTCACGCGTAGAGCATGCAGTTATCGAGCTAGCTTGCTCCGTGTAACCAGCATCCTTCTTTTCATCAACCTTTACTACAAAAGGAAACCTTTCTGCTTCATTACCACACCCAGCAGTACCAAAACCTTCTACATTCTCATTGTCGCATCCGCCCAATGTGTTGAATGTTTTAGGATATGAAACATTACTCGCATTTTGATTAGAAACAGGCAAAGAACCCCACCGAGGCCTTTTCTTACCGAGCTTCGGACTTCGTGAATCTATCTCAGTCCATGGTTTCACTTCCTGAGATGAATTTCGTCCATCACTGTCTAACTTGAGTGACTCATTGAACCGTGGAGTTGACTGGAGGTCATCACTAGAGCCATCGACTTGAGGTATAATTTTATTTGACAATGGTTCGCTAGAATGATTGTTGTCGATGCGGTCAGAAGCTCTGCCGTTCAATTCTTCAAAATCAAGCATATCAACAGAATCAAGAATGTCCTGACACTCTTGCTGGGATTCACTCTCGTACTCCACATTGGCTTTCTCTAACACCTTGTCAATGGTTTTCACAGGTATCAAGGGACTCAATATTGTCTCACAAGCAAGTTCGTCATCAGAGTTGATATCTTCAGCAGCTTGAGAAGATGCAAGCCACTTTAAAAGCCTCAAGGCATCTTCGTCTGAGGCCTGATGTGGCGTTCACAAAAATTACAATTTAAATTATGGCAGCCCAAGGAAGTTGGAAAAATAAAGAAAAGCCATAAAGTAACCACGAGATTTTTTACAACTTCATCACATAAACATGGGCAAAAATTAATGAGAGAGACCCACATGACAACTGGTTTATTTTGCCACATGGAAATATGAGCACCCTTAATTTGATTTTGTCTTCCCATCCCCCCTCTCCCCCAAAAAAAACAAGTGTTGAAATCTCATGTACATTTCTCTTCCTGAAAATATATTTCTCCTCATTTTTATGGCTCCCCTACATTATTTTTCATCTATAATATAATTATTGCCGTTAATCCAATTTTTCTTCACTTTCCAGAAAACTAAATTATTTTATAATATTTGAACACTAACATTAATGTGATATCACTAACAGAGAATTTCTGACAAAATTTGAAATTTATGCCAACAGTTCTATTTCTTTATAATAATACCATACATACATCTTGTTTCCTCAAAATCAAAACTCCAAATATTTCCCCAAAACAAACAAAAATGAGGCATATCATACCTAATAATCTTTTCCTCTCTCCATCTCTTGCTCACTTTCACACCAACCCAAATTATCCAGCTATGTTCCTCTATCTCTATTGGGATTTGGTAGGGGTAGATTTGGGTAGTGAAACCATAAGACTTAAAGCATTACCTTTTCACTCAATTGCCCCAAAGAATAAGATATCCGTGGTTTATCAATTGCGTCGGATGCACAAGTTTTGTCTTCATAAACAGCTTCTGATGATGAATCAAAAATAGATGAAGATCCAACGTTGTCACTTTTTTCCAAATACTTGGAAGACAGATTGCTGCAACCCTCAAAGTTCTCGAGTCCATGTTCAACCAAATTTCTGCAATCTGTTGAACATTTTATTGATGTTGGAGTCAAAGGTGGCTCGCTTCCTTCATCGTCATTCACTTCCATAAATATTTCAAAATCGATACCACATGACAGAGTCTTCAATACATCTTGTGGAAGTGGTTTCTCAGAATTAGAAGGCATGGACTCAGGTACTCCAGTCCTCTCTAATTCTTCCTAAAACAAATGAAAGGCATAGCTAGTCATGGGTATGACAAATTATTTAAGGTATGCATTCAACGAGTGAAATAAAAGATAACCTCCCAAATTGGTATTAGTGACTGAACCATTTTCACATCAGCATGAGCTTGAGAAAGGCGTGCATACGATAAAAATTGCTGGTTTGTTATCTCTGAAAATAATGCATGGTTAGACTGTGTGGATCAAAACCGAGCAATCACAAGATCGATCACCAGAAATTGTAAAACCCAACAAACCATCTATTACAGCATCTCCTTCCAGCTCAGAGGTACTCTGCCGCCTGAAGAATCGAATATCTTCATTTGCTGAAGGATCAGACTGATTGGCATTTTTCATGATCTGACAATTTGGAACTGTAGAAGATGTCTGCAAAGGAAAAATCGAACACAAGCCATCGTCTACATCTGCCTAAATAAGAAATTTAAACAGTATCACTTCCATATAAGTCCTATGCACAGGAAATTCATCTTAAAATTCCAAAACAAAGAACACCATGATACAACCTGGGAATTCGTAGCCAAAAATGTGGAGTCCTCAGGCAATGCATTCAGCTCACTACTGCAATTAGATTTTGGTTGAGAGAAAACATCTGGGACAGGATGGCGAAACTTGATCTTTGAAACATGCAAATGACTCATTCCATACAAATTGTTGTCAATCTGAAAATATGGAAAAGGGGAGACCAATTTTTGTGAGCCTAGTTTCATAAACAATGAAACAGATATATTCTTATGATCTTCTCATCAATTTCGGAAAACATTTCATAAGAAAATTTGTAAAGAAAACCCGCTAAAATTCGAGTAGTCTCCAACCCTCTAAAATGCATGATGCAGCTTGAGTAATGAGTGCCTAGACTTCACAATAAGCAAGAAAGGTAAAAAGATATACATGGTTCATATATACTAGCATGATTCTGAAAAATTAAAAACTTGGATTTCAGCATATTTTTCTCAGAGAGTTCTGCATCACAAAGGACATTTGAGTACATGTAGACTGAAAGAATGTCTATAAAAGGAAACTGGAAAGTAGTAACCACTACATCCAAGTTGAGAAACAAAGGGAAGTGTTTCGTCAAAATTGGCAACGAGGACAACAGAAAGAAGTGAGAATCATGACGGTATGCATGAGAAAAATTGATACAGATGCTGGGATGGATATATAACAAAAAACACATACATACCAAGAATTGGAGAAGAAACGGTATATGTGACTCATAAGGTTGTAAAACCTTATCCATAACTCCACCCGCCTACACATTAAAAAAAAAAGGTAAACCACCTTCCAATCATGAAATTGTAAGGCTCCACAACAGCTGAAATAAATATTTTGTCAGATAGCCACTTATAGGTTTCGAGAAAACAGAGTAACTTGTTGTGCGGTAAACAAGTCGAAAGCAATGCATAGAGACAATGGATGGCAACTGGCAATTCAAAATCCTATATCACACAACCAATGAAGAAAATTGAGGGTTTTTGCTCTAAGCAACATGAAATTGGATGATTTAAGAAAAGAAAATCTCAGAAACAACAAAATGCTGAAGCTTAAAATATTACCAAAAGAAGCTTTGCAGCCCGTGAAACATCCTGTGGGTAGTAGCTTAAATATTTGTCAAGGTTCTCAGTAGTATAACTGGAAATAATGCCAAAAGCAAAGAGAAACAAAGCAAAAATACAGTAACCCATAGAATGAATCTGCTGTTGTATCTTAGCAAATGCTAAAATGACAATTAACAGCACAAATTTGGTCAACTTGAAGAATAAAAGAGCAATGACAAGAAATATCTAAACCTAAGTTGTATGAGCATCTGGAAAAGTAAATTGAAACAACAGCGATACATTACAGCACAACCACAGTAACGGGTAAGGCTGATATTGTGTTGTTCATTTTTCCATTGGTTAACAACCCCCCCCCCCCCCCCCCCCAACATTTGATAACTGATACAAGAACTAATGGCATACACATATATCAGACATGGAGTAGTGATGGAAATCATTCGGTAGCAGAAAAATCATTTGACTATGAATACGAAAAAAATGAAATGGGATGAGGGATAAAAATATATCATGACGTTGTTCCCAAATATTGAATATGTACTTCAGAAATTAAGATAAATTAATATTTCCATAAGAAAGATAAATTGCCATGTTTGGAATTGGGAGACAATCCGTGGATTCCTCGGTCTCCGTTGAGCTATAAACCCAGCCCCCTCATACCAAACTCATAAATTTTTTAAAACCAAATGCACTTTTCCCATAAATCATAGTGATACGCAGTGTCTAAGCCAGCCTAAAAGCACAAATCTGATGTTAGGATACAGATAAATCTTCACAAATAGCTCCTCGGTAGAATGATAACCATAAAACTTCCTCGCTCGAACAAGATTGCAACCATGCACATGCTGACGTTTTGAGCCAGTATTTCCTTTGAGCTAACATAAGTCAACGTACAAAGTATGATCAAGGAATGCTGCCATCAGATGGAAAACTGCTACTAATGCAAAACGGCATATAAGTGACAATCCATTTGAATCTGAGATACCTTTAAAGCCTTATCAAGACCCAGGTATAGAGCATGTATGCATGAATCAACTGTTCAGTTTTCAAAAAAAGGAAGAAAAAAGGATCAGGTTCAAAATCCTAGTGTAAAACAATCTTCCTATAAAATTGATATGCACAGTGAAAAATATTCGCGAATGTCAAGACCTAATCACAAGGACTAGAATTTTGAACTGCTATGAGACACATAATAATTACTCGAGTCATAAATTTGGTAATTATTCTAGAAGTTCGTAATTTTTCTTGTTTATGTTGACATATTAACATGCAAACTGAAAAGATATATGGTGACAGAGGAATGAAACTGAAATTTTAACAATTCATGTCAACTCAATTGTTTGCTCGAGACCCTTTCTTTAGCTTCCCCACATTTCTTCTCCATGAACCTCATATTCAGTTTAGAACTTCTGTTCCTTCTTAATTAGGTCAACCGTCAATGTTTCTTTGTTCATTATTAAAGGGGTTCTCAACCTGTGGCACTGACAGTGTTGGAAATAAATGAAATAAGAATTCCAACATTATTAGTTCAAACTAAGTAGGGATTAATATATTATATGTTCCAAACTGGAATGATATACTTCCCAACAATTACTATCTTCAGCATGTCTCAACCAATGAGCAAACACAAAAAGCCTTTCCTCATTATTACCTGTGTCACAATTTAACAAGTCATGCCAGCTCTATTGGGCTAACTGAAGGATGAAGATGGTAAATAATAGCTGAAGAAACCATTTCTACTTCAACTCCACGATAACTCAGTTTAAATCAGATCGTCATAATGATGTGAAACACTAGAATGGTGTTTCAAGAATATAATACCAATTCCTACCATAAGGTACCTTCATCATCGGGTATATGGCCAAGATCTGACCATGGAATGTAAAAATAAGGTAAAGCCTGAAAAAAACAAATATAGTTTAAGCCAAACATCAAGAAGCGCAAATTTTCTATGGTAGAAACAATCACTCTATGATGCTAACATGTTTTGATTTTTCTGAGTAAAACCAAAAAGGCTCGAACTTCATGTTTGTCGGAAGCTGGTGAGCATCCAGTCACATAAACACAACTTACATATGGATGCCATTGAGAAAATTAAGCAGTAAAAAACTTCATACTCGATGGATATGCAAGCAAGTTTTCTGACCAGCTGGGGTCGGACCGAATATCCTTATCACCGGGACCTCCTTCACCTTCCCACCTGAGTATACCCATTTTTTTATGATACAAAAAACCCCACAAGTTACTGGTAAGTTCTCAGAGAAAAAATCAAAACCCAAGAGAGAAACAGAGAACCGGCAATCGGGAAAAAGAATTTACCATAGAACGTGCTTTGAGAAATGTCAACTCCTGGAATTGGCGCGGTCATGTAGTAGTCTATTGAGACTATTCGAACACTGAAAACCTTCGAATCCTCCATTTTCTCTGTGCGAATTCAGTGAGTTGGAGGGATTGCTGAAGCCTGAATGGATTTCACGATTCTCATTGGCGCCGAAAACGGGTATTGAAGCGGTAAGAAACTGCTTCCACTGGAAGCTTTGAGCCATGAGAATTATTTTCAATTTGTTCCCTCGACAAGTCTTTGTTTCACAATTCAACCCCATTTTTTTGTGAGGGTAACATGGTCATATACTTTGTTTTAATTATATACTTTTTAGTTACAACATAAAAGGATTTTAAAATAGAGTAGGTCTCATGTGAGATCATCTCACGGATTTCAATTTGTGAGACGGGTCAATCCTGCTCATATTCACAATAAAAAGTAATACTCTTAGCATAAAAAGTAATACTTTTTAATGGATTATCCAAATAAAAATCTGTCTCACAAAATACGACCCGTGAGATCGTCTCACACAAGTTTTTGCCTTTAAAATATACGTTATTGATTGGCGGTGCTCTTTGTTTTATTTTCTTGAGAAAATAATAAAATAAAATAAAATAAAAATAGTGTGAAGAGAATATATTTTAATGTGAAGCGAATCAACGATCTACATTGATACATTCACTAAAAAAATTTCTTAGTATGAGATTAGATACGTCATCTTAGTCGTAAACAATAGATATCAGGTGTTGTGCGTATCGATCTGTGTAGTGTTGTAGCTAAATACGCTTTAAATATCTCGCATAGACCTGCTTTGAAAGACGACAAAACTGAATTTTCTTAATCGATATTCTCGTTATGGCCTTCACCTGTGTATCCACAATTTAAGATGAATTATGGAATTGTCCAACATTAATTATTGGAGACACCTTAAAATTTTGAAATGAAAGAAATAAATTATATCGACGAACTAAAAAGAATTATGAAAGTACCCAATTGCAAAGTAAAGATCCAAAACTAGTTTCAAGTAAATGGTTGAGTATATTTTAGCATATTAAGTTCCAAAGTGCATTTTCAAATATTACATAGCCAAAAGCAGATCCATGATATTACACCGTACAAATTTAGTATGACAATTGTTTACATACCATTTAAAGAAGCAATACAAATCATGAGTTGACGATTCATCCAAAAAACAGTAAATTTTGAACATATCGAATATCATATTGATCGAACATATCTATTTCACAACTCCGTCTGAAACGAATCATGTACACTGTCATCATCAACATGATTTCTCTTTTTTATCGAATCAAACACTCTTTTATTCTCTCTATCTGTGACGGGTCTATCGAACAAGATGTGTAAATTTTTGTCGAGATAATCATGGAGATACACTAGTATCCAGTTCTATGTAGCACGTAGAATTTATGAGAATTTCAGGTTTACACTTGGGGATTAGCAGCATATCCCATGATCAATGAAGAAAATGACAAATCACAATGATGTATTGCTCGTAATTAGGGATTTCAATGCGGCGGGTATGGCTAAACCCAAGACTCTCCCATGAAGAAAATTTCGACCCATTACTCACTCAACCCCGGTTAAATATTTTTTGGACCGTTTCACCCCAAATACGAAATGGGGCGGGTTAGACCCATGAGACCCGTGAGACCCGAATTTTTTAAAAATGAAAACATTAATCTTTTTTAGAGCTACCTTGAGGCTTGAACCACTAGCATTAGCGTATAGTTATGGTGGTGCAGGGACAATAGGGTTTTATTTATAATTAGTCTTACCTATTTGGATAATAAACTAAAGCTCAACCCAAAGCAGAATCAGACATGTCTATGGTTGACCTTGAGATGAGATAAAAAAGAATAAAAATTAATAAAACTATATCTTAGAATATTTATATCCCATACTTATACGGGTCTGAAAAATTGGACCCGAGACCCACCCCATGACCCATTTAGTATGCTCAAACCCGTCCGATGGGAGGGGTCCATTTATTTGAAACAAAATGACTGAAAAAGGCCCATTCTATATGGGCTGTCTAAAATCTCGATCCAAATAAGCTTGGCCCATCAATACTAGGGTTTACTTCTTCTTTCCGCATATATATCAGGTCTATGATTGCCGGAGCCCGTCTGTGTAAATTTTCCAGGTATTTCTTAATTTCTCTCGGCGATGTTGTCATTTGGTTGGATTTTCGTGTCTAACTTTTTCTTCATATGTGTAATTTACGTTTATTGATTGTCCCGTTTCTTTTTGTTTCATTATCTGTACTTTAAGTAAGTTAGAGTTGATGATTGGTTGCCTAATGTGCCTGTTGATTTGAAGAAACTGAGAAATTATAGTGAATGGTACGAATTTTTAGCAATGATTTGGAACAGGTATACCTTTACGAGTTATTCAGTGAGATTAAACGATGCAATTTTTGTGTGTGTGTTTCATTCATATTTTTTTTTTGTTTTGCCATCGATGTACTAGCATAGAAGAAGTTTATGCAAGGATTTGGCTGCTGATGGATCTTTTGCTTTGTTATGTATTGTATTTAAATTTAATTGGGGTTCTTTGTATTAGGAGTTTTGCATATTGTGAATTCGTTGGGTGCTTGAAAATTTAGCCAAGATGCAGAACGAGGAAGGGCAGAACATGGATCTTTATATTCCCAGGAAGTGGTAAATTCACTCTGTGATACCTCTTTTTTGTGTCATCTAGCTCGGCTTAAATTTGACTGTTTTTATGATTTTGGTGATGCAGCTCTGCCACAAACAGGCTTATTACTTCCAAGGATCATGCATCGGTTCAGATCAACGTTGGGCATTTGGACGAGTCCGGTCGATACACTGGCCAATCCTCAACCTTTGCTCTCTGTGGATTTATCCGTGCCCAGGTGAATGAATATTCATGCATTTCTCTTGTGAATTATTGGCCTGCTAACTGCTATTATCCACTTATGTGTTCCTATTTGTCTAATTGTGCACTATCATGGGAATTTTCACCTAAATTATAATCATATTTTACGGAATAGCAACTATTGGTAGCCGCCGCATATACCTTGTAATTTGCGAAATGTGAAAAATACACTTCATGATTTGTATTGTGTTAGTTCTTAGCGGTCTTCTGCATACTGATGTTTACTTTTGAATTATCCACAACAAACTTTTTCAATTGACAATTGAAAATATTATCAAAATAGCCAACACAGTGTCACAATCACTGAACAGCTCAAAGCTGTTACCACTCCTCGTGACACAGAAAGCCTTGATTTCTTGGTAGTCGTCTCGTGATGATTTTTGAATAAGAAATGAGGGTAGCTGTCATCATCGCATGATAGAGTTAGATCAATGAAAATCTCAAATTGTCCTTCACTATAATGATATAGCTTGATACTGAGCATGTGCCTTGGAACATTTACTTCCATGTTGTGTACCAAGTTTTTAAATCTGTTGTGCTTTCGTGTTTATGTGATTTTTCTTAACTTGGATTTGGATTGACAGGGTGATGCTGACAGTGCTCTCGATAGGCTCTGGCAGAAGAAGAAGGTTGAAGTTCGACAGTAGTGATTTGATGCGGCGCATTGGCTTCAATCTTAAGCAGTGGAAATTGAGTTGAAGAAACATTCATGTGTAGTTTGAGTCTGTCGTGCACTGTGGGTTCATCTTTCTTTTTCTCTAAGAATTTGGCATCGTGGATTGAGTGAGAGATGTCGTACTCTTGACTTTGAGACCTTACTTCGGATATCATTCATTATGGGAACTTGAGCTTGAAATACCAAAAGAAAACATGACATTGGGGTGCATAATTCTGTGAAAATCTCAAGTTGTCCACTATATGATTTATTTTTGAAAAATAACCTTCACTTGTAACAAAAAAAAGATTTTTTATGTATGATCCAGCAACGTGCACGCTAATTACGAATCAATTTTTTGGTAAACATTTTTTTGTGAAAATTTCCTTAATCAAAGTCTCTATTCTCGATTATCTTGTGTATACAGCACGAGGGAAATAAATGGGTTATTAAAATATAAGCGACTTTCAATAAATTTATTTTAACCGAAGGGAGTTGAGGGTTTTAATTTGGCCAAAGAGAGTGAGATAAATAGTAAGACTGTCTTATACATTTTTGTTAAAATAAAAAAAATAACGTTATCGATCTAGATTCGAATCATGTGTTTTTGTACAACACAACTTATTATTATATTATGTCATGATCGATTGAATATTTATGTTAATATATATATATATATATATATTTTGGTCGAGTTTTTCGTATTTGGGTCGAAAATGAGTTGATTTTTTCATATTTAGATCAAGTATTTTACAAAATAGTCGAGTTTTTTATATTTAGGTCGAGTTACTCATATTTTAGATAAGTTGGCATTTTGAAAAATGTTTTTATATTTAGTTGGAATTTTCACATTTGAGACGGAGTTTAATATCTTAATTAAGTTTGCCATGGATTTTTTTTATTAGTATTATTAATTTAAGTTTTATTTTCATTAGCAAAATATTAAAATTAAGATGACTCATCTTTTCGAATTACGACGACTTCTCCCAATTACCTCTTTTCCGAAATAAATTGACGATGGCTTGGAGCTGGAGAACTGAAAATAGGTGAATTTTTCGGCAGATCTTCAAAATAAGGCGGAGAAATGAACCAGCAGCAGCGATCAATCCTTGTAGAATTGGCGTCTAGGTTTCCCCCTCCAGGTACTGCTACAATATTTGCGATATATTTTGAGATTTTTTTTCACCTGCTTTCAATTTTTTTCCTGCCGAACATTCAGGGCTGCGGCTTTCATATGGCACCTCGGGTTTCAGAACTGATGCGTCGCTGCTGGAGTCGACGGTGTTCCGTGTAGGGATTTTGGCGGCGCTCAGGTCTATCCAGACTGGATCAGTGATTGGTCTTATGATCACCGCTTCCCACAATGAGGTATCGGATAATGGGGTCAAAGTCGCGGACCCTTCTGGTGGAATGCTCACTCAGCTCTGGGAACCCTTTGCGGATGCCATTGCTAATGCCTCGAATCCCCATTCCCTCATTCAGGTACTGGAAAAAGATATTGTACATGATATTTCTTGTTTCTACATTTCATTGTTTGAGAGTATCAGTTGATATCAATTGGATTATGGTTTCACGTGTTTGGAGAAAATAGAAAGGTACTGACGGTATTTGGTTAAAGTTGATATACGAAGATGTAAATATGCAAAATAATTGTTGGATAATTTTAAAAATTTCACCTTTTGTTATCTTTCTTCCCTATGATATGTTGGATAAGAGTTTCTTTGCTTATCAAAACAGTTGATAGATGATTTCGTGAAGAAGGAAAATATCCAGCTTGATGGAGCTCCTTCGTCAGAAGTATTATTGGGAAGAGACACTAGGCCCAGTGGAAAGTTACTCGTGGCTGCTGCTGCACTGGTATGGTTTCCATTTATCTCCTGTTGAATTATCTAAACTCGTGTTTAAACTCCCACCTTCCAAGTTGCGTTTGAGTATCTGAAATAATGTGATCTTGTTATACAAAAATATCGATTGAAGTAACTTTCTTGTGTCAGCTCTAGATTCTTGAAGTTGAGATATCTGCATGACTCTTTATCCTTGTGTCCTGTAGTTGCACCTAATCCCTGCTTTAATGCTTTATACTTTCAGTGCTTGTAATTGCTGAAAGCTATCCTTGTATGTTTAGAATCTGTAAGCTGTCTGTGCTTGGAAATCTCATAGTTAGATAACTATAGAGAGGCGCAATATATTTGTTATCAGATCTTGGTGTTAGCTGTACAATAAGATTGATGCATGTAAGATTATTAACATTTTAAGGGTGCAACTTCAATTATGGGAACCATCGCCAATGATATGGGAATCCTGACGACCCCTCAACTGCATTGGATGGTGCGTTCCAAAAATAAGGGCATTGAAGCAACGAAAAACAGTTATTATGACCAGATCTTGGTGTCTTATAGGTTTGTTTGATTATTAGATGTAATTAAATTTTTATATGTTTCAGATTTATGCAACTTTGTGAATGATTAAGAAATCGGTACATATCTGGAGCTCCTGTGTTTTGGCAGGTTGTTGTTGGACTGTATTCCCCCAGGAGTCTGTGGCAATAACATGTATGAAAAACTCATCGTGGATTGTGCCGATGGAGTGGGTGGAGAGGAGATCGAAGAGTTGAAGACAAGGTTGAGTGATTTGAAAATTGAAGCTCGCAACACTGGAGTTGGTGTGCTTAATGAAGGTGTTGGTGCTGATTTCGTGCAGAAAGAGAAGATTGTTCCGCGTGGTTTTGGTCCTTCTGATTTTGGCGCTAGGTGAGCTATCATCCTTTTTACTCGTTCTCGCTAGGTGAGCTATCATCCTTTTTACTCATTCTTATTGTTTTGAAATGCAACGCATAGATGTAGATCCATATCCTAGGCTAAAAGTCACAATGACGAGTATTAAACTGAAGTAGTTTCTATGCCCTTTATTTTAATATTCTAGTCTATGGTTTAAGCAATATTTTCTATTTATAGAAGTATAGTATACTCGATTTTACGTGTTAATATTTTGTAATGTTTTTCAAATGTAAATGTTTCATTTAATGGGCATGAAGAGGATGCTTCCATATATATGAAAAGAATATCTGTATGTGTGCAAATTATCTAGGAAATTAGCGAAAATAATAAAATGGTTAGCGAACAAATCACTTCTCTTAGATAATTGTAAGACTGCAAGTGAATTTCTGCTCAACTGGAAAATGGCTGCTGCAAATCAGTATATTTTTATATTGGTATTTACTGCTCTTGCTACTACCGAAGTTTCAGATTATCGCCCGAAAAATTATTTGGTGCATTGATTTCCTGAGATCTGAAGTAAACTGTGATGTGTCTCACATCGGTTAGCAAGAGTTGTCTTGGGCAAAATATATATGAATTCACAATCCTCCTCTCATGAGCTAGCTTTTGAGGTGGAGTTAGGTGGATTCATATCATATGGTATCAGAGCCATACTCTTGACTGGTCGTGTGGGTGCATGTTCCTGGAAGTGCCCTGGAGTGCGGGTTAACGAAGGAGTTGGCACGAGTACGTACAGTCTAAAGGGGTCGGGAATTCCTGGAAGTGCCCTAAAGTGTGGGTTAACGAAGGAGTTGGCACGAGGACGTACAATCTAAATGGGTCGGGAATGCCTAGAAGTGCCCTGGAGTGCGGGTTAACGAAGGAGTTGGCACGAGGACGTGCAGTTCTAAAAGGGTCGGGAATGATGTGTCCCACATCGGTTAGCTAGAGTTGTCTTGGGCAAAATATATATGAATTCACAATCCTCCTCTCATGAGCTAGCTTTTGAGGTGGAGTTAGGATGGATTCATATCAAAATGTCTCTAATCAACAATATATTTCTTTTATGCCAGTCTTATCTTGTTGCTTTCACATTTGCAGTCTTTGAAATCCATAATTAAGGCTATCTCAATTAAGTGGCGGTGGTTTGAAACTACAAAGTTTTATTGTCTAGTGTTTCAGGTGTGCCAGTTTGGATGGCGATGCTGATCGGCTAGTCTACTTTTATGTCTTATCAAACAGCGACAAGATTCATCTTGTCGATGGAGACAAGATATTGACTTTGTTTGCTTTGTTTATCAAAGAACAATTAGGAATTATTAATGGAGCTGAAGATGTGAAAGCAAACAATTCTTATCAGACACACCTTGGTGTGATACAGACAGCTTATGCTAATGGTGCATCCACTGATTACTTGAAACAGTTGGGACTGGAAGTTGTGTTTACTCCAACTGGAGTCAAATACCTTCATGAAAAAGCTGCTGAGTATGATATTGGCATCTATTTTGAGGCAAATGGGCATGGAACCATTTTGTTTTCAGAAACTTTCTTAGGCTGGTTGGATATTAGAAATAATGAACTTTTATCAACATCAAGAGGTTGGTTCTACTTTTGAACATTTTCTGTGATGATCTTGCTTATGGTAAAACAAATCCTTATTTGTTCCAGGTTCGGAGCAGCAAAAGGCAGCTCTGAGACTTATAGCTACCAGTAAATTGATTAATCAGGCGGTGGGAGACGCATTAAGTGGGATGCTATTAGTGGAGGCAATCTTACTGCACTGGGGATGGTCTATCTATAGATGGAATGAGCTTTATCAAGATTTACCTAGCAGGCAACTTAAGGTCAGTTCTATTCGCATACTTGTTATGATCATATTCTCTCTTGATCATTGCTCATTAGGCTGGATAATATGTGGTTGTTCCCATTTGAGTTTGCGGCAGACAATTGAGCTTTTGTGTTTAAAAATCTGAAGTTATTGTTTGTCAGTTTATCAAGAATGATGATTTGATGCTCAAGTCTAATACGATAGAAACTAGCAAGTGGGCTTGTGTTAATTAGAATGTTTACTTAGTCTCGACCAATGTACTCTAATATTTTTGGATACATATGGGCCATATGGTCTCCTGCTGGAATTCTTTTGTGCAATTATGGTCAAACGCCTTCATCTTTGAATTGTGAATTATTTCCTGGACAAGATACCCTACATTGGAGTCTGATTAGTCAACTGTGAGTCTGAACTTTAAAGTTGTCCCAGTATCTGTTTCGTTTCATATTGAAGCCTTTTTATTTCTTTTTAGTTTATGTGAATTCTATTGGTGATTATTGGCTGTCTTTTTTCACTCATTTAATTTTGTATTTTCAAAACTTAATATCTTGATTTCCTGGGATTAAAATCAGAAAATCACAATGTTTCTTTTTCATATTATTTTTTTTTCGACAATATATTCCTCGCTTTTTAGATGTTTCTCATCTCATGGAATCTAATCCTTAAATTTTGGGAGGAGATAAACAAAAAATATCAAACCTTATGCCGTGGTTGTGCATCCAACTCTATTTCTATTCTTCTGCTGCTAAAATTGAAGTTTTCAGCTACATTATTCCAGCTATACCAGAAGTTCTGTTTTTCAATCAATAGCCTAATTTCTCAAGAAAAAAGTTGAGGTCAATTCTTTTCATAAGAGCTTGAGTAGTTCAGTACAGCTTGGAGCAATTGTATATAAGCTGAGTGATTAATTGATTTCCTTCATTATTTGATTACCGATATAAGTTCTATCTATATATTCAAATAAGACAATTAAATGGTATAGTTGGCTTATGATCAGATCACATAATTTCTTTTTGTTGATCTTATCTTAACTTTACTTGAAATAATGACAAAGTTCATTTGCTTTATGTGCAAGTGTGAGATAATTCAACCAACATTGGGATACAGATGCCCCGCAAGTCCCCATATTAATGTGGGTGCTTCATAGTTCAGCCCACTATCCTTAGTGTTTGATTGCTCCATAGTCCATACGTTATTTTACATTAAGTAGCACGGATATTAGGTTATCTCCTCCATCGACCTTTACAACATGGACTAACACACAGTTTTGTTTCTTCTCGATCGCTTGCCTGTTGATTTCAGAGAGTTTTCTTTCATGTGGACTTGATTTATACATCTGGATTGAGAAAGCATATGGTTGTTTGCACTTCATTGGTTGCTGTGTCAGACTGTGAAAACACTTATTTGTGAAGCTGCCATCGAACAATTCACTATATTATTTTTTTCTTCAGGTAAAGGTTATCGATAGGACTGCTGTGGTGACTGCTAATGCAGAAACAGTAGTTGTTAAGCCTCCTGGTATTAAGGAGGCAATCGACGTGGAAACAGGTGATCTCACTTTTACTCCCTTAAATTTTTTCTACTTATCGAGTAATGTGATTTCATATTTGGATGTGGATGATATCATTATCATATAACCAAATTTAGCGTACTTAAAAGCCATAAGCCAGTTCCAATCACCATGTTGTAACCAGTTTAATGCGCTCTGACTGAATTTCATGTTTCTTCTTATGTGAATCCTGGTTATTGTGGTCAAAATAACTCTACTGAGGTCTTCATCTAGATATGTGACATGGCTTCTTGAGCTTATATATCCATTTCATCTGCTTTTCTCCATTGTCAGTTTAATTGATTTCACGAATTATATTTGCCAAATGATGCATCATAAGTCATAACTCTACTGAGGTCTTCATTATATCACGCCTCATCTATAAATTTTGAAAACAATGCGTCATAATACATGGTATCAAAAACTTTTATCGTGCAAAATATTGAAATTTTCCTAGGAAATGTTCCATTACGGCCCTGAGTTATATTCATTCTCGTTTTGGATGCCTCTGTGAACTAAACATCTGTAGCATACAGATTATACATATCCGCTTGCAGCATCACATTTTTTAACAAAGGGAGTACATTGTTTTCTGCTGTTAAATATGATTTCATATTTCTCTTCCTCAGCCAAATATCCGAAAGGGAGATGTTTTGTACGGCCTTCAGGAACAGAAGACGTGGTAAGAGTGTATGCAGAAGCATTGACCCAAGAAGCAGCTGATAGTCTCGCGCATTCTGTAGCGAGGCTTGTTGATAAGTTTCTTGGTTCCTGTGGCGACTAGTTAATCCTCGGCCTTTATATGCATGTTTTCCTGCTGAGATCTAGTTCGTTCGGGAAGCATTGTTGTGGAGGGCAAAATTATGGGTTTTCTTAGATGGCTACAAAATTTGAAATTTGTTATGGCTTTATTACCCATGGAGTTGTAGATTTATAACAACTTAACCATAATATCATAACTTTAAATTTACTGTTGATATTTATGTGTCTACCAAGAGGTTTAATGTGGGAATTTTCAAGGCAGCATCTCAACTTTGCTATATTTTCTTATCGTCCTAATAAGCTGTATTTACTCCTTTTTTTTTAAACAAAAAATCATGTTTTCAAAATACGTTCGAATATAAAATAACTCAAAAGTCACAAACACTCGAAAGAAAAAAAATCAAAAGATATCGAATGAGGAAATTATTGTAACTAGTGAGGAAAATTTGTAAATTGAAAATTCTGAATTATCACCAGTTCTGCTGAATCAAGTAACTGTAATCCAGTTTTGCGCTTGCCTTTCGCAAGAGCAAATACGTTTCTTTTCAAGGAAAAACTCACGGCTTCTGTAAAGTGTAGAAGAAGGATTTTGTTCCAGAATTTCTATAGAACAGGTTTCTCAAAATACAAATATGTCAACGTTCCCAAATGATGTTAACAAATAAAATGTCAAAACTCATAGTACAACATAAGGCTTTATTGTAGCTACCATGTATGTATCAATCTTGTTCATATTCGCAGCCGTGCCGCACCTACATATCAATCTACACAGTTGTCTCTATGTAGTTTTATCAAGTTCGTCCAAAGCATTCCAAAGTTTTGGATCTTCATAATCTTTAATTAGAAAGTGAGGCTTCGCCTCCATTAGTAGTTGTGCTGGATTTCTTGTTGTCAAGCCAATCGTAGGCATCCCAGCTGCAACCCCGGCTTTTATTCCTGAAACTGAATCCTGAACACGCATTTCTATTAAGTACAAGCAACCAGGAGGCAGAGGGATGGGGTTGTTATAGCTGTCTTCGATGTGAAACTTTCCTATGCAAGTTTATCTTTTTAACAGCTATAACCGGGAATGAAAAAAAAAATGTTTCCTACTGTACCTAAAATTTGAAAATATTATATATCTAATATAGCCCTACAAAGAATTGGGTATGCAGTATGAATGAATTTGAACCTCAAATACAAAAGTATGCGCTTTCGACACGTTGAGTACTTCAACAGCCTTTAAATAGGGGTCTGGAAATGGTTTTGCATGTTCACAGTCACTTCCAATAATAAGAGTGTGAAAGAAATCTGTTAGTCCAAGAATTGAGATCATCAATTCAGCATTCGCTCTAGGAGCATTGGTTACTGCAGCTCGTTTCAAGTTATGATCTTCAATCCATTTCTTTAGCCGATATAAGCCTTTTACATGTTCCAATTTCTCCTTAACAAGTCTGTATCCAGTCCAAATGAAAAGGCATGGTAAGACAAAAGTCGAATTCGATTAATCAAGAGAGAAGTAGGCAAAGAAGGGTCTAGGGAAAGAAAACCTTCGAAACATTGCTTCCTTATCATCCACAATCTTTAAACCCCTTTCAAAATCATTTGGAAAAAGGGCTGAAGCAATATCATCATTGTGCTTCCCAGAAATAGTATCAACAAAAAAATCCTCAGTTATTGGAACACCACCATTGAATCCAATCTGTTGAGAAAGCATCAGAGTATCGTTTCTATCAAAATTTAGCGATTGTAGATCATAATTCAGCTAGATATTTCTTTGACATTCCATGATCTTAACGAACTGGAAGACGACATCATGCAAGATATGGATTAATGTAAGTGAAGAATAACTTGGACCTCTTGAAGCATTTCCCGAAAAGCATAGTAGTGGAGAGGATCCGAGTCACACAACGTGCCATCGATGTCAAATAGTACTGCTTCAAGTGGAGCAAGTTGCGATAGAGAACAAGTGCTGATTACCAGACAAAGGAATAGAAAGTTGTTCACTCTTGTAATGAGAACAAATGAGGTTATAAGATATAAATGTTTTTATTACAAAAAAGTAGAGTAAGTTCGTCCTTTGGATAAATGTTGAAAAATACTTTGTTTTATTTTTAAATATAATTAGAAACAAAAGTTCAAAAGCTAAATATTATATCTTCTAAAAAATATTTTTCGAGTGTTTTTTTTTTTGAAGTAAATAAAAATGTTTTTAATTTTTTAGCTTCTCCAACCAAATGGCTCTAAGATGCCAAATAACATGTAAAGTATTTGAATTCACGACCAAATTAAATATTATCCTCCCTTTTAATTTCAGACCACAAAGATCAATGTCCTCCCTTTTAATTTCAAATTTATCTAACACTATGTGAGGTCCATCTGATGATCGACTTATCTTCTCGTGTAAAAATGCGCAGGAAGGTCTCAAAACTATCTAGAAAAGTTAAGGAAAAAAGATGACATATTGTAGTGCAGATCCTGGAGATCGTGCGTGGGGGATGAGCCGAGAGAATGCTATGCAATATATTTAATCGGGGCAAAAGGTTGATTTGTTACAAATTTCAAGCATAAATTTAAACAAAAGAATTCGGGTGAGGGCCCGCCGCCGCCTCCCTCCTGGTCCACACCAATAGCAGGATTGGTTGCAATCAGGTGGACACCTGGAGAGAGTATTTTCCCGGAACTTGCGGATCATAAAGTGTTCACTTAACGCCATATTCGTAAACCAAGAATCTACAACAATCACAAAAAAAAAAACCCCGCA
This sequence comes from Primulina eburnea, assembly GCF_022965805.1. NCBI lineage: Eukaryota > Viridiplantae > Streptophyta > Magnoliopsida > Lamiales > Gesneriaceae > Primulina > Primulina eburnea. Next base: position 3,897,069 of record NW_027331510.1, read on the forward strand.
AAACTCAATCCCAGATTCGTGGAAAACGATCGTTTCGAATAATGATAAAGCCAGAACCATTTTTCAGGTGAAAATGAAGCAAAATCAAGTTTTCTTCTTACGGCAAATCACGATATAAGAATGATGAAGAAAGAAAAACCAGATCGAAAAACAGAATATTCAATTCATGAAAAACAGATGAAGGGATTGAATTTAATCACCTGCTCAACGTGTCAGCTGAAATTTCGCCCGAAGAAATCGTCATCTCGTAATGTGGGTCGAAGTTCTTGAAACTAAACGGAGTGTGATGGTGTAAATAAAATGATTGCTTATATACAAGGCTGCCTTGGCCGCCCATGGTGGTGAGAATTAGAATCCAACCATTATTTGCCAACTTCTGTTTGATTCCCTACTTTTCAGGCGTGGTAAAGAATTTTTCCTCGTAATATGCCATTGCGAAAAATCTAACAAGAATATAATATTTAGATTAATTTCATGTAATAATATTTTGCTGACATAAATTGAAATAAAGTGGAAAGACTATGGCAATATAGTAATCAAATCCTTTTCACGACCGGGGTGTTCAAACTTCGGATAAAACCGAAAAAATCGAAAATCTAAACCGAAAAAACCGAACATCAAACCGAACCGAAAGCCGAATTTTGTAATTCGGCTATAAATGTTAAAACCGAAGTTTATTTGGTTCGATTTTGGATTATATATGTCAAAACCGAACAAACAGAAAAACCGAAATTTCATTAAATTAATAAATTTTTTTATATTTTTATTTATATTATATATTTTGATATGATATTTAGTGAATGAAAAACCATTTTAAACAATTTTTAGTTGATTGTTGTTTATTTAATTAATTTAAATATTATATTTAAATATTTTACTAAGAAAACGTATAGAAAGTTAACATATTATATTTTATAATATATTTACATTATTAATTTAAATAATTATATCAAAACCGAATTAACCGACCGAAATAATCGAACCGTTTTGATAGATGCATATTTCGAAAATTGAAAAAATCGACAATCGAACCGAACCGATCGATGAACACCCCACAAGATGGATCGCATTCTTTCTTCTGAACAAGTGAACTTACTTAGCATGCAAGAATCAATGGAATAAAGTTAATAAATAATTATTAACCAAAAAAGTAATAATTATCGAATAATATTAATTGGGCTATTTATGGAAGCCCATAACCTAATAAGGACAAAGCTCTATTAAAGGAATTGACTATTTAAAAGCAACTTAGTTAAAAAAAATTAAAAGATATGGGCTAAGCCCAGCCCACAGAAAGTGTCGATACTCACTCGAATGTTGCCTACACAACTCAAGTTCTGTCCAATACAGTTTCTAAATGGGGACTATAGAACGTTGCAATTTAAAAATGACAAAAATTTGTGTAAGACGTTCTCACGAGTCGTATATTGTAAGACATATTTTTTATTTAAGAGTATTATTTTTTATTGTGAATATCGGTAGGGTTAACCTGCTTCACTGATAAATATTTATGAGACTGTTTCACAAAATACTTACTATTTAAAAATTCATATATATATTTAGTAACAAAATATCAAACATTAGGTATAAATATGAAACAAAAAATATTTGAATAGGTATATTTTGATACGGTTTGTGAGACACTTGGACTAAATATACAGAGAAAAGCAAAAAAAATATTTTACATAAAAAAATATTGTTTTTTTAATGAGCTGGACCCATATACATAATACAAAGTTAACCCATGAGAGTATATAAGCGAAACAAACCGCTCTTAAGCTATTCAGAGATCAGTAAAAAACCTATTTGAGGTCGTTCGTAATCTTATCGAGTCTAGATCGAGTTCAATTTCGAGCCCGACAATTTTATCGAGTGGAATTCGAGCTTAAAGATTATTTGGCTTTTGAGCTCCTGAACATGCTCGTTTATAAACTCACAAAACTCGAGCTCCACTTGTTAATGTGGCTCTCGAGCTAGAGCTATAGCTTGGCTCGTTTACTGTTCGCGAACATGTTCTTTTATATAAATCATTTATGTTTTTTTAGTTGTTAGGTTTGTCGTTTTGAATATTTACGAATGAATTTATATATATATATATATATATATATATATTTTAACATTTGTTTATAGAGATACATTTTATTGTATAATCGAACTCGATTTTATCTTTAATGAACACAAATCTAGCTCTAACTCGAGCTCTATTTATATTTAATTAGTTCGAAAATGAGAGCTCGAACTTATATAAATTTTAAAAGTGTCGAGCTTGATCCTCATATTGTTCGACTGGATTTGGTTTATTTATTTCCTATAAGATAATCTTATGTTACTTTTTCTGAAAATATAATAAGGTGAAAACATAAAAGAAATATTTGCTAATTTTTTAAATTAATATTTACATGTTAATAATAAAAGTATATCTTCATAAACAAAATGAAAAACCATAATTTTGGTACTTTATTTTTGCTTTTTTTTTTTTATGTTTGCCTTTTTTCAAAATTTGTCATTTATACTGTTAAAAATTGAGTGTTAGTCTTGTATTTTTTTAATTGTAGACAATTTTATTTATTTATTTATTGGGATGCTCATGTGATCACAATGTTAGATCAGTTTCATATCGAATAAACGACAAAATAAAAAAATATATGATATAAATGTGTGTGTGTGTGTGTATATATATATATATATATATATATATTTCAATTTCCAAAAAAAAAAAAAAGAAACTCACATGCAGCGTCCCAGCTGGGGAGCCGATGACAAATAACGTAAAAGAATAAATAGACACAAAAAAATCCATTTTTTTAAAAAATATTTCCACAAAACCAAATAAATTTACCAAACATCGACAATACTTAAATGTGCTAGAGGCCGAAACTTGAGAATTTGAAGTTGATAGTTTGAAATATTATGTGAGACGGTACCACGAGTCGTATTTTGTGAGACGAATATCTTATTTGGGTCATCTATGAAAAAATAGTAATTTTTATGCTAAGAATATTACGTTTTATTGTGAATATCGGTAAAGTTGACTCGTCTCTGAGATCGTCTCATAAAAGACTTACTCTGAGAATTATTATCTTAAATAATTTAATAATCTTCTATTACATTCTGACATGTGATATCTTAAATAATTTAATAATCTTCTATTACATTCGGACATGTTTGAGCTTGTGAGGTCTGTGTGCGATTTTAAATCCTGTTAAGTTATGACCACTGTGACTATGTATATCTAATGCCTATTTTTTTTTTTTTTTTTAAAAATTTGCTTACACATTCCTTGTGGATCCAAAATAATCCAAAATACCCGTTTTTTAATTAACAAATCCGAGTTTCAGTCAGGATCCAAATCCGGGAAGGCGTAATGTCTGCCGCGGCAACGATGTCGAGAACGCATTCCGGCCTTTCGTACCCGGAGAGATTCTATGCGGCGGCGACCTACGTTGGCTTCGGCGGTTCTCCGAATTCCGCCGCTGAAGGCGTCATCTCCAAGTTCTCAAACGATGCGGCTCTTCTCCTATATGCTCTCCATCAGCAGGTTTTTGTGCATTGTTTTTTATATTTTCACCTTCATTTGAGCTCAAACGAGTTGTTTGGTTCTCCTTGAATTCATTAAATTCTGGTTTGATCCGCTTGTATATAGTCCAGCTCGTGTTTTTTTTGACCTTTTATGGTGTCAGGATTTGAAGGTTTAGAATTGCGATGATTCCAATTTGAACATCAGTTTTATCCTAGTTTGCTCAATTCCAGCTGCTTTACTTGCAGATCCTTGAAATTTCTCTGTTTCTTTATAATTTGTTGGATGTATGAGTAATAATAAATTTAAAAAGCTGACATTATTTTTACGTTTTTACCGATTCCAGCATGCTTAAATGTCGTTTTACGATTCATACGTTTCTTAGTTTTGTATGTTGATCGGATAATTCAAAGTTGAAGCATGCTCTTCATTCTTACTTTTAGCACATATGATCAATGCCAAAGTTGTAAAATTTTCTTGATTTCCACTCCTATCAATTTTATGTTGTAAGGAATTGGGTTGATTTGATTGTATATTTAAATTCTTTACATTCAAGCTTTTTGCCTGTCAAATTTTTAATTGCCAATTTTTCTTGATGTTGGGTTAATTTGTCTGAATGGTTGATTGTATTATCTCTATTAAACGTTCATTTTTGTTGTCTTAATATTATTTCCCTTTGCTTGAAAATTTCTTAGAGCATTTTAAGAGGTTTCTCGTGTTTTATTTTGGGTTTATTTTTTTTATTTACCCAGAATGAAAAATTATTGTTTCTTAAGGACATGATGATATTACATTTCTGTAAAACTCAATGACTTTTAGCGTTTTTTGTTTCCTAAAGAGCAGCCAATAACATGATTGCTGAATTATGTAGATTATTTTCTTAATATTCTCAATCTTTTTTTGGCCTTGAGTGGTAATGATGTCTTCCGATGCTCTCAGGCAACTGTGGGGCCTTGTAACATTCCTAAACCTAGAGGTTGGAGTCCCATTGAGCAAAGCAAATGGACAAGGTTTCGGTTCTTAACCTTGATGAAATTTACTTATTATTCATGGTTTTAACTTTTTTCATTTTTTGGTTGGCCACAGGCCAACTGCTTGATCATTTGCATGTTCGAGTTAATAGGACTGTTGTTCTATATACACTCTATAGACAAGGCTAAGAATGAAAAGTGATGCATAGAACCGAGCTTGGAAGGAAATACCAACATTTAATCGAAGTAGCATGAACTCATCATCGATCATTTGAATAATCAAGATCCATTGCAAGCACTTCATACTAATCGGGAAAAATTTCTAGTTACCAATATTTGTCACAGTCGTTAGACAATCAGTACAACTCTGTGCTTTTGGAATACATATTTGTACATGTACTAACTAGAGCTAACTGAATGAAGTGAGAATAAAAATTATCTAATTGGTGTAGTCGTATAGATACACATAAAAATTATGTCATTGGTGTAGTCGTGTAGATACATGAAACTATTTTTTTTAAATAGTTTTTTAAAAAATGATTGCTTTGTGACTTTAATATATGTATAATTCAGGCATGCTTAAAAAGAACCTTGGATATTCACGGCTTTTGGTGTCTGCATTGTTTATGAGCTTTTATTATTTTTGTTTTGGATTAGTGGCTTCCGTCAGATTATATTTAAGTGAGTGTATATTTTGATTTTTTCGTAGTGCTGCTACAAACTTCATTAAATATGTCTTCTTTTTTTTAAATACCTTGAAGCTGGAATGGACTTGGTAACATGGTTTCCACAGAGGCGATGCGCCTTTTCGTTAAAATCTTGGAGGTTAGTACAAAATATTTTGTTATGTGTTATAGTGCAACTTATTAGTAACATCTTGTATTCATCTGATATTGAACAGGAAGAAGATCCAGGATGGTATTCGAGAGTGTCAAACTCGGTGTCGTTGCCTGTTGTAGATATTGAATTGAATGTGAGTTGCCATGTTATGAATTTTCTCCATCTCTTAAGAATCCTAGTTGCCTTTTTTTTCTATTTTCAAAAGTTTCTGTAGATAATGTAATTATCAATTTTGTCGTCCAAAAATTGTGGGAAGCACGTCTAATTATCAGTCAGAAATGGCCTGTCATGCAGTAAAATCTTATGTGTCATCATCTACTCATTTCTACATTTTAGTTTTCAAATACTTGCATAGATACATTGAATCATATTAAATTCTGCCACTTTGTCTGTGTGTTTACTCTTGTGTGTGAATGGGGGAATTTATCTAATTATTTAGAAACACCTCATTGAGAAGTGGACATCTTTCCTGTATCTCTTCTATACCATCCTGGAGTTTGTTTTAAAGCTACCTCTTCCTCTGATTTTTTTTTATACTCAGCATGTTCCAGAAGCTGCGGTGGTTTCTGAAAATGGAACTAATTTTCTGGAGACAAAGACCATTCTTGCTGAAAATGGCAACCATTCAGAGACCCAGGATAAAGACGTTGTATCTGAAGGCCTTGGAGTAGTTACTGTATATGACAACTGGGTTGTACCTCCAGTGTCTGGCCCACGACCAAAAGTTCGATACGAGGTGTTAAGTCTTTCATTTTCCTATTATACACATATGATTATGCTCTTCTTTAGTTGTAAATATTGATTGCATGCACAGCATGGAGCAGCAGTTATTGGTGACAAGATGTACATATTTGGTGGAAACTACAATGGTCGTTACCTCAATGATCTCCAGGTTTTGGAATTTTGAATATTGATTTTTGTTGTTGCTACATTTCCTGTAACTTTAGTATCATAGACTACAGAATGGCTCTCACAAGAAATAGCTTTATTTAAACCAGATTGACACTATGTTTTCCACAAAGTGAGAGAATTCAGAAATATTTGGAGTATGGTGCACAAGCAAAACCAAACTGTACTATAAAGCTATACGAAGACGTGTTTGGCGTCTATTATAATTCTTTGATATTTAACTTAGTTTCTTTGTTGGGGTATAGGTTCTGAATTTGAGAACTTGGACCTGGTCCAAAGTTGAAGTTCGGGCAGGTACTGATGGTATAGCAACTGCCTGTGCTGGGCATGCGTTGGTAAGTCTGGACATTTTAGCTGAATTATTCAAGTACATTGCCAGTAAAAAATTCTCTTATCTAGTGTTACATGTTTGCAACGTCATCTCCGTAGATACCATGGAATGAAAATAAGCTTCTTTCAGTCGCTGGACATTCCAAGTACCCTTCTGAAACACTACAAGGTTTGAGTTGTTATTATAGAGCATATTTATGTGTTCTATGTAAATTTTAATTTTCATTTTTTAAATTTCACTAAATTAGATGTTGGAAATTTCTTCCCAATTAATTTATGATGTTAAAGAAATGTGCTGAAGCATCTGTTTGGTTCAGTTTTTTGTATTATTTAATCCAATAGACACCTTGGTTTATCACGAGATATTTTTAATAAAAGAAACCAACAAGGTGTACGCTGCACATGTGTATATTTAGTTTCTATGCATGTTATCGCCATTTATAACCATGTGAATTCTAGTTAAATACAGTTGTTGCATTGAATCTATTTATTTTTGTTTTCTCAAATTATTAGTATTTCGAATAATCTGTCTTGGAAGTGCCTTTCTGACTCTGATCTGAGTTTATGCTTTGTCTGTCAATGCTCTACATATTTCTTTTTTTTTCTGAGAAATTCCTTACTGGTTTATGATGACAGTTAAGGTGTTTGATCTGCAAGCTTGTACCTGGTCGATGTTGAAGACTTATGGAAAGCCTCCAGTAAGTTTATGTCATACTACGATAATGTTTAAATAGAAAATGTTTCTAGATATATGGTTTTCAAAATTCCTACTTCTTTCGTGTATATTGCTTGTGGATATCAGCTCTTGTTCAACAACCAACATCTTGTTGCGCAAAACTGTAAAAAATTACATAAGACTTGAGTTTTGGTTGATACACATTTTTTTCCAGTGGCTCGATTTAATCATCATGAACTCTGGCCTGTCTGTGCTTGTGTTTGTGTGGACATTGTTTTGAAACAAATGTTTTATATACCTTATGATAAAAGAACTTAAGTTTGCTGTTATTATTAAAGCCGGTTCTCATGTTTGTCAATTCTCTGTAGGTCTCTCGTGGAGGGCAATCAGTGACCCTGGTGGGAAAAACTCTAGTCATATTTGGTGGGCAAGATACAAAGAGATCTCTGTTAAATGACCTGCACATTCTGGACTTAGAAACCATGACCTGGGATGAAATGGACACAATGTAAATCCTTTTGTTTTGGCATTTTGAGAATTAAATTATTTGGCATACAAACTTGCATACATATTTCGGAATGATTCTTGAATTGCCTTGCTAAGACTCTGAGAAACTGATGTTCTAAAAGATTCGTTACTTCCCCTCTTGTTATTATCAATATTGTGAATGTGTGCTGCTTTAAAGTGGTATAAGCATGATAATTTATCGTTTTACCATGAATCTCTGTATCAGTCTTAGAAACATTTACTCGAACAAATTAGTATGTCAGCAAGTTTTTGCATGCACTTACTTCTAATTGCTACCAATTTCATAGGGGAGTGGCACCTTCTCCAAGGTCTGATCATGCCGCTGCCGTACATGTAGATCGTTACCTTCTAATCTTTGGTGGGGGCTCACATGCTACATGCTTTAATGATCTTCACGTTCTTGATCTTCAAACTGTGAGATAAATTATTTAATTACGTAACTTACTTGGTTCAAATCCGAATGCATATCTTGTTTTAATGAAATTTTCATATATGCATCATGTTCTGAATTTGGTGTGGGTAGATGGAATGGTCAAGACCAACACAACAAGGTGAGATACCTAGTCCTCGTGCTGGTCATGCAGGTGTGACCGTTGGAGAGAACTGGTTCATTGTTGGTGGAGGAGACAATAAGAGTGGTAAGATTATATACCTAATTTAGTTTCAGAAATAACAAATTCGACAGCTTATTTATCTTCAGATTTAGTCTTAAAATGTATTATCTATTCTTTGTCTACAGTTGGTCATGTATGAAAGTGTTGTATTTCTTGAAGAACCGTGAGTTCCATGTGTTTCCTTATAGCATGTCTGATGTCTCTAAGAATTTGGAACTGGGTCCCTTTGTCTTTTACTTCTAGATAAGCGTGGAAAGTTGTCACAGTATGGTGGAACATGCACTCTGGGTTTAACCGACCAACATTATCTTTATAAAGTGGTTTTCCTTGTGTTCAAACTCATCATTTTTTCCCCTTTTCCTTCTTTTTTGTAACACATGGCTTTTGAATTTTACCTTATGATGAAGTTTGCTTAAAAATGGGGTAGGATGCAATTCCAGAGAGTATAAGTTAAAATTGGGTATTTAGGAAAATAATTGTTGAGGTACAATAATTCTCCCAGCAGGGTCAAGCGATCGAACCATGACGTTTCGGTTGTTATGCGGTTTAAAAGATTTGAGTTACAATATTACCTCTAGCTATGACTTTTGTTATAACGGCAAGCACTCGATACTACAATTGGTATCAGAGTCAAGGTTATGGGTTCGATTGTCATTGATTACAAGGAGTGTAATTATTGGGTGAGAGATTGTTCAGGTTCAATAATTGTCCCTGTTGGGTAAACGATCGAACTATGACGCTTAGGTTGTTACACAGTTTAAAAGATTTGAGTTGCACTATTACCACTACCTGTACTTTTGATAAAACAGCAACCTCTTGGTCCTACAATAACAGTAGAATGGATGTGCTCGAGCGGCGTAGTGGCATCTCTGCTCTCGTCTAGTATCTCTTGTCTAGTATCTCTAGCCTCTTGCATTCCATTCTTAAAATACACGTTCTTTCAATTGAGTCTTATAACTACTGCAATAGATTTCTATATATTTTCCCACTTTTTCGCTTTCGTTTATTGTTTTCATCTACCACCTAGGCCCAAAAGACAACCCTTGCACCTAGGGGCATGTCTAGGTCCAGGCCTTCACTGGGGTGTGTACCTTGGCCTTGAGCAAGCATCTTGGCGAGCTTTAAAGACTTGGCACACATCAAGTGTGAATTAAACTAAAGCATTGCAAATTTTAAGAGAAATTTGATGTAATAGTCATTCATATTTATTTGGATGTCTGAGAATATTTTTATTATTATTGTTCCTTGATTTGCGGAGCACTGATTTGATGGTATATGCCAAAATACTGTCATAAATCAAACTTCTAAAAGGTCATTACATTAATTATGATTTACTGTGTGTTACTTCAATAAGGAATGAAACTTGAGTTTAAGCTCCAGGGAAATCTGCACATTAATTTGCCTCGTGCCTTTAACATCTATGATTCCACCGGCTGTTACCAGAATGAGCATGTTTTCTGGTAGAGATTGATGAACTTCTTGTTATTAAGATATTCGGTAAGTTTGAGATTTTGATTATCTAACATATTTGCTTTCTGCTCGAGTATCCATGTTGTGGATCAATTCTTGTTTTTGCATGTGTTTCCTATAAGGAGTCGGTTATATAATTGGATGAATGTTATATAGCTGATTATTAGTAAGTTTTTTTCCTAAATGTTGCTGTTTTTTCCTAAATGTTACTTGTGTGAGAAACCCTTAGGACTCAACTTGTTTTGAGGTTCTCATTCGGTTTCTCAATTCTTTATTGCATTTACAGGAGTTAGTGAAACAGTTGTCCTTAACATGTCTACACTGGTGTGGTCGGTTGTAACTATTGTTCAAGGAGGTGTTCCTCTTGCTAGCGAGGTACTTCACATGGGAAACCCTTTGTACAGAACCGAGAAATTTCGATCTCATGCCCCATATTTATTACATGTCAATGCATTATCATTGTATGGCACTAAACAGTGGTATAGATAAGTTAAATCATCTCAGTTTTGTCCTCTTGAATGCATTCAGTAGAGTCAGAACTTAAGAGTCGGTAATAGTGCAAGCATGCCATTCACTCACCTAATGACTAAACATGTATGAGTAGATGATTTATTGATTGATATTATTCATGAACGTTTGTGAATTTGCTGATTATCCTTTACAATTTAAAACTTAAAAAACATCTTTTTAGGCCGCGGTTGTTGTATGTGCTTCCTAAATTTTTTTCTTTGTTCTAGACACTGATTGAGTTCAGATGATTATCTATTCTTTACTAATGCACAAAATGAGTTTGTTTTAGCTTGTATTCGATATCAAATGAAACAATTTGTTAAGATCAAACGCTTACCACTAGGTCAAAAGTTATAGTTGTTAGTCAATGCGCAACTTTATTTCATTATACTTGTGGCAGTGCAGAGTGCACCTACTTGAGTGTTAATGGGTCGGGCTGTTAAGCTCATGAATCTGGGGAGGTGCATGTCTATCTGCTGATGCTGTCTCACATCTCTTAAAAATCAGTCTTACCCTTTCTTTATCATCAGTCCTATCCAATATTACCTGTTAAGATCCGGCGTCACTCTTTTTTTGCGGCCCACATAGCCAACCAGATCAAGTTATGCAATTCAGTAGTTTGACGCACGAGAACTTCCCATGAGGTCACTCATATCAGTACTACTCTCAGTCATGCACGCGTAACCCAACACGATTTACTATAGACAATAACTTTTCTGTTTGCTGTGAGGAATGTATCTGTATAACAAGGGTGACATGAATTGTAGGAAGGGTTTTGATTGTTTATAATGTATCGTTTATAATGTTCGTCGATTAATTTCACTTGACTATCTATTGATATACAACCTTGCTATCATGAATGGATGGCTATGCATTTATATAATTACTTCAACTGCTAGTAGATTATGACCACACTAGTTTTATAATTTTTTAGGGCTTAAGTTTGGTCCTGAGTTCCTATGGCAATGAAGACATCCTGGTCTCATTTGGAGGATACAATGGGAGGTACAACAATGAGGTCCGATTAACCCTTCACCTTTTCTCTTTTTTTGCATCAGACGGAATTGAGTTTCTTCGAATCCTTAATATGCCTTTGGCTTTAGGTCGATGTACTTAAACCAAGTCATAAGTCAACCTTACCATCAAAGATGGAAACACTAGTGCCAGATAGTGTCTCAGCTGTTCAAAATGTTACAAATGCTACCAGAGATGTGGAGTCTGAGTATGAGGCAGGTCAAGAAGGAAAAATCAGAGAAATTGTGATGAATAATATTGATTCAGAGCCAAGTGTAAGTGTTATTGCACAATTATTTCCCTCGACCTATTCTCTAGTTGTCTTATTCTTGTTCGTCGTCCTGATACTTATTTATAGAGTATTATGGCTCAATATTGATTTTCCTAATAGAATGTAAGCTATGCACTTTAGTATTTAAAGTTCCCAATTGTTTTTGGTTCTGATGATGATAAAAAATGTATATATGCATATCCAATGTCTGAAATATTGCCTTTTGTAATTTAGAGCGGAAAACCATGATATTAATTTCCTTCTTTCTGTGTTATTTGACATCACCTGCGAAATCAATTGGTTCAACAATTTTTTGCTGTATGGTGTAAGTGTTACTTTCTAAATTGTCTGATCTATGCAGTCATGAAATTTATATCAAGGTAGAAATTGCATGTAGTATATGAAACAATGACTCATAAAAAAGAAACAAACTGAGAACTCCAGTTCTATTAGGTTTTTTGAAAGTTGTTCGACAATTGGAGCTGGGGGTTTTATAACTTCGAAAAATTCATTTACTGAAGAAAGTATTTTTTTTTTCTTTTCACTGCTAAAATTATTGGATTTGATTTCATTGGTTCTGATTATGATTACGTTTTTAAAGAAAATAGAATATTTAATTCATCCGAGTTTTTGTCTCTTAGTACCCCATGTCCTCTCTTTTCCTCCTTAATTATGCCCGTTCACTTATATCCAAACTAATGCTTGCAATGTTTTTTATTGCAAAGCGTATTACCTTTAACTTTCTTGAGAGCAGCTGTGAAAACTTTTTGGTTCTCATGCAATAGTCATAGTGATCTGTTTACTGTATTACTCCTCTCAAGAAGTTATAGCATGTTTGTTTTCGTTCACAGATTACCAAGATTGAAGAAAGAAACGCTAGTCATCTTTCATCCCTTAAAGCAGAGAAAGAAGAACTAGAGTCTTCTCTCGCAAAGGAGAAACTGCAGACACTACAGCTGAAAAAAGAGCTGACAGAAGCCGAAACTCGAAACACGGATTTGTACAAGGTACTCTCTTGCTTTATCAGTGATATCTAGTGGAAATAGCACAATGTTTCTTTAGCCAAGAAAAGCTAATCCATGTTGTGCACAAACTAAAGGAATTGAGGTTATTCATCAGATTTGTGCACTTTACTTTTGAAATTTGACCTCGTTTCTTTAGCCAAGAAAAAGCTAATCCATGCTGTGCACAAACTAGAGGAATTGAGGTCATTCATCAGATTTGTGCACTTTACTTTCGAAATTTTACCTCTTTAGGTAATGGGCTGCTTTAGATATCTTATTGTGTATTGCCTCGTTAGGTAATCGCTGGGTTTCAATATATTTTTGTGTTAATTCTAGGGGCAGGCATATGATTGGCACAAAGAGTTGTTGTACAATTGTACAAAACCAATGGTTGTACCTCCAAACTCGATTGTCTAGGCCCCTATGCATCATGCATACAGGGGTTTTTGAGTTGCTGAAATCTATCATGATATCTTTAATTCAAAACCGCTGAGTGTTTTCTAGATTATGGTAAGAAATTAGCAATTTTTAATAAATTTTTAGCTCCATGGAGTGCTTTTGATTTGATGAATTTGTGCACCCGATGTTTTAGCAACGATCTGGTCACCTGGGTTTTTACCAAAAGCATTTGTCGAGTTGGGTGTCAACCAAAGGTTTTGTCCCACTATCGTAAAGCAATATTTTTCAACAATCTATCACACCTTACCGAAGTTTTACTCAAAATATGGTATCTAAAAATTAAATAATATGAAAATGCATTCATTTCTTTTGCATTGATCTGATTGGTAATACTATCGAGTGAAACAAGATATCTAAGGAAAAACATAAACTAGACTAAATTAGTAACAAGCAAACTTTTTGTATATGTATCTCCAGATATTTTGGAGATAATATAGTAATCGAAAAGCCTGAGACAACCCCAAAAGCAATTGACTATAATATGATCAGCTTCGTAAGTCGGCTTGGCGCGAATTTCTTGAGAAACGAAGTCATAGGCACGTAGGTTTAGGGCCAAACTGAGAACATCACTGCTCCTGTCGCTTTTACAGAACCGTACATGAGATTTTTACCTCACGTGGCTCCTCATATGTCACAAATAAGGGCTTTTCAACATTATTTTGATGTGGCACAGGAACTCCAGTCTGTGAGAGGTCATCTTGCTGCAGAACAATCTAGATGTTTCAAACTTGAGGTGCGTGTACCATAAAGCAATACCTATTTCTTAGGCACATAATTACTTTGTAAATCTTGCTTTCCTAAAAGGGGGTTTCTTTTCATATGTTCTGATGAAATCTATGATTGTTTGAGTTCATGGTTTTTTCTTGAACATGCAGGTTGATGTTGCCGAGCTACGTCAGAAGCTACAAACAATGAAAACCTTACAGAAAGAACTCGAAATCCTCCAGCGACAGAAAGCTGCTTCTGAACAAGCTGCTTTATATGCAAAAGAAAGGCGTAACTCTAGCGGTGTATGGGGGTGGCTTGCTGGAACACCACCTGAGCATAAAGTCGACGATGCTTGAGTGTTGCCTAAATAGCAATGCACATCGATCTCTAGGTTTGGGACCTGTCGTTTCGAGTTCTCCTTAAACCTCAAATATACTTCTAATAATCCTTTTCATTGTAGAGCAAATAGGAATTGATCTAAATTTCTTCTGCATAGATCAACGGGATTCATGTTGTAGATGGAACTGCATAGGTGCGTAAAATAGGTCAGTGATGTATACCATATAATGCAGTGATTACTCATGAAACTTTGTGTACGGGAACGAGGATTATTTGAGAGGAAATACATATACATCTGCTTGATAAAAGTATTGATCGAGTATAGTGCAGTGATTTGTTGTGGTTTCTTTTTTTTTTTACTGACACCTACAGCAGCAATTGAATTTCGTATGTGTAAATAGAGGTCTTCTATCCTTCACCAAGAGATATACTTCCGGAAACTGTTTGGTTTATAAGACGGGATTCAACATTCTTGTATCATCTTAGATTTGACTGAAGTTTTACAATAACCTGAGTTGAAATTCTTCATCATCTTATCTTACTGAGTCAAGGAGTGTCCCATTCTGTGTAGAATAATCATTGGATTGAGGTGGATCTCACCTAAATGGCTGTTTACTCTCTCATAAAATTCGACCTGAGATTAAATTAGTGAAACATGTGTGGAATACTAAACCGAGAAGTATGTGTTGACATGCAGGCTATATCTCTTTTTCATAAATTTTCTTAGACGGCCTAGTTGAGTCAACTTGTTATTTCAAAATAAGAGTTCTGGAAGAATTTTTGAAATGTTGGGGCTAGAAATTTTTTTTGGAAGTTGATGTATGTTCTTTTATTTAAAATAGTGATTTAGGTTATGAATATTTTTTGAACTTGTCATTTCTTTGCATATCGTGTTTTCTTTTAAAGCATAGGGGTGTCAAGACAATTCAAGCCGATTCATGAATCATTTGACATAAAATTTTATACCATGATGATAGGTCGAAAGTTCGTGAGAGCTTGAGTTATTTTTTAATAATGAAAACTATTTATATGTAATTGACTTCGCTACTCAAAAATGGATCCAACCTCTCCTCTTCATACATAGGAATTAATTTTTAAAATCAATGGAGACCAAGGAGTATCTCGTGAAGCAATATTTTCGAACATTGCAAACTCATGGAATACCCGTTCCACTACATCACGTGGTGAATGCTTCCCACATCCTATACATCGTCAAGTTTTTCTCACACACACGTAAATATGTAGTGTTGCGCCCGCCTGCGTACCGTGTTTATAACGATTTACTTGGTCACGATCGCGGAGCTTTAAAAGTTTCATCCATATATGAGTTCTTGGTATGTAGAACCACTTCAAAGATGCCAGCTTGTTGGCATTCATCGATACTTGGATTTTGGATTCGACTGTTGTTGCTGAAAAAAAGGGTGAATTGCACAAAGAATGTCATTTTAGACCATTCAAATCAGAGCTGAGGAATAGTGATGAGAAAATCATGATTTCCCAAGGCTGAGATAGGACAAGAGATGGGTTCGCATCATATTGCGTTTGGAGGGTTGTTTATCATCGCGAGCATCTCAAGTTTTTCCATGTTTTACTTGGCCAGATTCTTGTTGCAAAATGAGGAGATTTGCATGCATTCCAATGGCTTGAATCATGCTAATGAAGAGACCGACGACATGGTGATGACAGCTCGACTCAAGCAAGTACTCGACAACATGGAACGACTTCAAGCCAAGCTCGAATCAACCGTCCAACAAATGGAGAAAAACCCAGAGAAGTTTCACGCAAACTACATTTCCGGATCCGGATTCAAGAAATTCTTGGAAAAAGAAGTGATTAGGCCACTCTATAGTGCCTACATCCCGCTTATGCAGATCCAGGAGTCGAGAATCGAAGAGAACAAGAATGCAACACTACGGGGAGATCCTCTGATCGATACTTTTGTTTCTGAGGAGCTTAAGAAGTATATAACCCCTAAAGAAAACCGAGCAGGGACGATTAACTTGTATGAGACAGAGAAAATATACAGCACGATGGGGTACGGTTGTGTGTCTATGAAGAAGGAATTAGAAGAGTACATGGATTATGAGATTGGCTCGAACTGCAAAGATGATTGGAACTTGGGGCAGACACTTATGATTCAAGGGTGTGATCCGTTGCCCCGGAGGCGGTGCTTGGCTAAAGCTTCAAAGCTTTATCTGAAGCCTTATTCAATCAATGAATCCCTTTGGCGGATGCCTGAGGTAAGAAATGTGAGGTGGAGTAACTATCCATGCAAAAACTTCGAGTGCTTGGCAAGAAACAACACGAAGCACGATTATTCCCCGTGTACCGGATGTTTTGACATGGCAAAGGAGAAACTTAAGTGGATCAACCACACTGCACAACCCATATATTTTGTTATCAAGGATGTTTTGGCACTCAAGCCGGGGGAAATACGAATTGGGCTTGATTTTAGCATTGGCACGGGGACATTTGCTGCGCGAATGAGGGAACAAGACGTTACAATTGTGTCGATGGCAATGAACTTGGGAGCTCCATTCAATGAAATGATAGCACTTAGGGGATTGATCCCTCTGTATGTGACCTTGAATCAACGTCTCCCGTTCTTCGACAACACGATGGATTTGATCCACACGAACGGAGTGTTGGATGGATGGACCGATCTGCAGTCGTTGGATTTTGTCATGTTCGATTTGGATCGTGTGCTAAGGCCCGGGGGATTGCTCTGGATTGATGGGTTTTTCTGCAAAAGAAAAGATTTGGATGAGTATTTGTTCTTGTTCTTGCAGTTTGGGTATAGGAAACACATGTGGTCTGTTGCCCCTAAATCAAAAGATGAGGTTTTTTTATCTGGTTTGCTAGAGAAGTCTAATAGAGGCTAAATCATTAGTTAGATTAAAATATAAGTAAATGAAATATGAGGTCTATCTTGTATTAAAAGACTTTATTTAATTAAATTTTCATTTTCTTGAATTTATATATATATATATTTATTTATTTTTTCAACCACAAATCATATGTGCAAATAATTATATTATATCTTTGTAGAATGAAATGACATCATACTTGTATTTAAGATATAAACAAAAATCATGATCACGAATAATTTTTAAATTCATTTTTCACGTGAAGCCGTGTGATTAAAGGGAAAAAGGGAATTGAGGAATCTTCGATATAGGAATGACTTGTTTTTTCTCCAGTTTATCGATGTGTAAAAAATGTATTACAATTTAGGGAAAATAATTTCCGAGCGTTGTCAAATTTTTGTTTTAGTATGTTATTTTTGTTTTTTTTTTTTGTAATAAGTATAATTAAAATTGAAATTTAATAATATAAAATATCATAATCGTAAAGTTACAAGACCAAAAATAAATTAGTTTTCTCGGTATTTTATATGTATCTTATATTAATGTGAATTGAATACTTCTTCTTAACTTCAACTTTCTAAAGTTTCTTATTGTTTTCAAAATTTGAAAAATAGTTCGCCAAAAGAGTATGTCTTTTGTGAGTATTCACAATAAAAAGTAATACTCTTAGCATAAAAAATAATATTTTTTTCATGGATGATCTAAATAAGATATCTGTCTCACAAAATACGATCCGTGAGACCGTCTCACACAAGTTTTTGTCTGGACAAAATTAGAACACACACACGATCATTGATTGATTATATCTTATATGATTAACTATATAAGATATGATGTCCATTTTGTTTGTTGTTTAATTCATCAATTGATTATATTTATGCATAACTGATCTTCTGGATGTATGATTTCGTGTTCTAATGATAGCAAATGAAACCAAGAATTCAGACTATTTCCTATATAAAATCTAATGTTTAATCAGTTTGTTAAACCAGCTGAGAACTCAACATCCCTGTGTGGCAGCCATGAAAACCCATCAATAAATCTCCCAACGGTGAAGACACTCGCCACCGAAGCATCTGTAATAATATGATATCCCGGCCACCTTACCCTACCGGAAACCGCCGCTCCCGGTCCATAGTTTTTGTACTCACCGTACCACAAAGTGCCCAAACCAAAATCTCCGTACCACTCTTGCCACCCCCTGGGCTGCACCGTGCGACTCATATAAGTATTCGTGAAAACAGTTCTTGAAAACTGCTTCCACGGCCTCCCTAAATACGTGGGTTTCGTGGCGTAAACGTAGCTGTCTTGGATCGAAAACCCGGTGCTCTGATGCGGGTCTTTTCTGCCTTGCGCTGTGATGGTTACCTTCTGAAATGGGAGTGGCTCCCTTGTAAAGATCTTGCAGTTCTGCAAGACAGCTGCGCCATTGCCGAAGATGAAGTTGATGGTGCCGGAGATGGTGCAGTCGCGGTAGAATTGGCGGAGGGAATGGGAGTCGAGGGTGTCTTGATAGCCTTCCATGCTGCAACGATAGAAGGCGGATTGGTCAGAGTCGACACGCAGAACCACACCTTGGTGGTTCTCGGGAATTTTTCATTTTCATATAGACTATATGTGGAGTCATTTCTTGGCGGTTTGAAAGGAAGTGTAAGCATTTGTGTGTATAAAGTTATTACATTGCCTATGAGTTGAGTCGCTTGTACTAGGCTACCTCTTATGTACCATTCGAGCTGATGATCCGTGCCTTCGAACCCTTCGAGGCACTTGTCTTGGTTGCTCAGAGCAGCGATCAGCCATGCCTTCAGGTTTCCTTCTGATTCATGAGGAATTTTGAGACCTGCCCGTATCTTGTTCATTTCGAATAAAGATCTTTACAATCCTCGATGGCGATTTGCTCGCGATAGCTGATGGATGAGGTGTTGAACCTTGTGATTATATCAATGGCTGATATGGCCTCGTTGAGTGTGTTCTCAATGGCGACTTTGAGGAGCGACGTGGGGTTCAAATGGCCGTGACTTATGGTTCGAGAATGCATGCTAAAGAGGCATGAATCTTGGTTATTGACTTTGTCACATGCTCGAAGGATCATGGATTCAATTGTTTGGTTTTGCTCAATTAATGCATAGGATAGAATGTGGTAGGATGATAATAGAATATAAATGAGAAGGTAATCGATAAATGACATTGTTAAATTTCGTGCATGTAGGAGGGGATATTAGTAGGGATTATGAAATTTTTGTACATTAAATATTTATGTGACAGAAATGGTGGAATTGCTTTACATGCAATAAATCAAGAATGGGAGGAGTGGACAAAAATATACCTTTTCCCATTAGCAAAGCTCAAGTTATGCTCCTTTTCGAGTTTATGGGAGGGCCCGAACGAAAGAATCCTACTAGGCTATTTGCTTATTTTTAAGTATATTTAAATTCATATCGAAATGACATTTAAATTTAATAAGACCAATCTATATATTCCACAATTGATTAGAAGAATCAAAACATGATGTTTGAACTCTTGTATTGTTTAAAAAATTTAAATTGCACCGTATTTCTCTTCCTAGCAGGGGAGATATTTTTAGGTTGCAATGGACAAGTTTTCTTGTCTATTATTAATGTTAAAATTTTACTTGTTTCAATCTCTTTTACTTTATTCTACTTTCAGAAAATAATGTAGAGGATGGTAATTCAAGGGGGTAGTTTGATTCAGGCTAAAACTTGTCCATCGTTCGTATTTTGTCGCTTTCTTCCTACCTAAATAATTTAAGCTTCAAACTTTTCGACAGATGCCCTTAGTATTGTAACGGCATAATGGTTTTCAAATTCTACGCATATTTACAAGAAAAGGATCGTCAGAGACGCAAGTGAGGCTAGCAGCATACAAGTGTTAAAGGATAACATGGGCGTGGCGAAGATGATTCACTAAAAGAAATCAACTACAGGAAATTGTAATAAAACTGATGAAACATAATTTGTGAACATCATTTCTTTACTTACAATCTCAAGCTGTTAGCAATCAGTGTTCATATGTATTACTGGCACATCTCTTTCGAGTAAAACATTATCACACACAGGAACCGTGACAAAATGGACAGATTTCTGACAATGATATCTACCAAATTACTAAATCATTTCTTACAAACATCTGATTGATCACTGCAGATGGAAAACCAAGAATCAAAAAGCCACAAAAGAATACAGATATCATATATTTACCACATTACCAAATTAGGCGGTCACTGAAGGTGTACTTTTTTTTTTCCTTCCATGGCATCTTTCTTTCTACGACAGCTTGCGCAGAGGAAGGGGCCTTCCCATGGCCTTGATGCAGGTGAGAAAAATGGGCCCGAGTTAACAGATAATCCCTCTCCTGGCGGTTGATGCATTTGGCAAATAGCACATCTAAAGAGCCCGGATTTTGAATCGAGAGGAAAATCCATACCCAGTCTGCCACATAATTCAGTTGGTGTTAAAAGGATTGCCAACGCGGCATCCTGACTGAAGGAAGGAGAACTGTCCTAAAAAAAAGTAGTGATACCTCTCAGCAAGCATTGCAGAACCCTCCTCAAACAATTGCTCAACTGCTCCAACTGAAGCTGGCTTACTAGTTCCCTTCATGGAACTTTGGGACCGTTTTCTAAAGACAAGCGAGCTTAACAAATTTTGCTTCTTTTTCGGTGTTAAGGGTAAAACAGGTTGATCATGAGGAATAATATCAACAACCAAACAGGTTGTATCGTCCTTCAAACCTCGTGACCGAAGGGCCTCCTGCGATTAAGATTAATACTTCTCAATATAATAGCAAAGAAAACCTAATTGAAGTAATTTGAGTTCTAAGATTTAAAAAAATTACCTTAACAACTAACTTTGCAGCAAGTTCTGCAGGTAAACCTCGGCATGACTGAGCAGCCAAATCAGATGATAATGCATCCCATATCCCGTCAGATGCAATTATAAGCCTACCCCCAGCATTTGAAAGCTAAAACTCAAAATATATATAAAATAAGAATTTTCATTATTTCAGCACTGTAATAATCTTTTAGGCTAACACATAAATACCTTCACTTGCTTAACATGAGGAACAGGTACAATGAACTCCCCAACGTCTGTATCACCAATTGACCTTGAGAGACACAATCCACCAGGCCAACAACGTAAAGGACCAACCTAAACATCCAACCACAAAATATCAGCACAGAATTTAGATATGAATCTCTACATGCTGGCACTATAAAAGCTTAAAAGAAAAGGATATCAATCAGTATACCTCACTGCCTCCAAACACATTTAGCCTCCCTACTTCACCACCGCTTG
This sequence comes from Primulina eburnea, assembly GCF_022965805.1. Lineage (NCBI taxonomy): Eukaryota > Viridiplantae > Streptophyta > Magnoliopsida > Lamiales > Gesneriaceae > Primulina > Primulina eburnea. Next base: position 3,918,412 of record NW_027331510.1, read on the forward strand.
CAGTTACGCGTTCCCGTTCTTCAACATTTTCTTCCAAACGATGATCAACTGTTAGGAGAGAAACAACCCCTCCTTGGGTGTCCAATATGCACCGAGAATCTCCAACAGATGCTACTGTCACAGTCCAATCATCAATTACAACAAATGTAACGGTTGTCCCAGAAGTCTCCCCTGTCATCATATAAAACAGCCATGATAAATTCTAGTAACCATAAAGCAGGAAAAAGTTGCTTAAAACAGAATACTTTCACGTGCCTCTCTGCTGAAATTCTATATCAGTTTTCACAAACCCTGCTACTAATGCCCTGGGAAGGGTTTGGAGCCACTCTTCCCTGCCAAGTTCTTGAGGAATAGCACTCAACACGTTGTTTAGTAAATTTTCTTTGGTAAATATGGCAGCTGATATACCATTATGCCCATCAAAAATCTATCACAATTAACAACCAAACTAAGCAAACAGTATGAAGTAGATATAATCAATCCAAACAAAATTCAAACAACTTATCAAAAGATCTCTATATACCGCAAAAACTGAGAAAGACGTTGATGGATCACCCGGAACCCTTTCGCAATCTGGCTTGATCAAAAAATAATCCTCTCCTTTCTTGGCCAGGTCAGATTGTCCATACTTCACAGTCGGCTTCTCCACCTTCTCATTTCTCAACTCACGACCAATCAAAGTCCCGAGTGCAATGGGTTGTTGTATCTGCTTCATTTTAGATACCTCTGTCCTGCTCATTCTACAAATTTTTGGTATTGCATTCCTGAGACATTCATTTCCTATCCCTGATAGCGGGAAAAAAGTGAAAAATATCAATGACCATAAATGCCTTGACGTCACATCTAACTAAAAATTTCGATCAATTGCCCGATAACAGGGGGAGAGGGACTCCATCATTGTAAACTGATTAATCAAAAAACAATTATCTTTACGCTTATTTGACATCTTATGCATTAACAGAAAACATCTCACTGAAAACCATTTCTTGACATGATGCAGAAAGTGATGTATTTTCGATTTTGACCACACTAAAAAAAGACAACACACGGTGCACTAACTTTATTCACTGGAGCTGCATCAACTACTTTTCCTATCTATAAAAAGGCGGTAGCATAAATCAAAATTCTGCAATTACTTCTCCGATGCACACCTACATTGATTACTTCAGCAGACAAAGAACGCAAATGAAACCAAAAAGATCCGATAAATCAAATAAGTGGATCACTGCTGCCTCTATTGGTCTCCAAATTGGACATGATTGAACAAATCCATCCCGCACAAAAACAGAAAAATGTGGACAACAGGTTTGCCTAGAAAATAGTAGAAAAAGAAAAAAAACAACAAAAATGCAAATGCTCACATCCAATGCGGTAGATCGAGAGAGCTCAGAATTGGAAACCCTAGACAGAGAAAGAGGCAAGTGTTGAGAGAGAAAGTAAGAAGCTTTGCTTTGCTGTAAATAGATTGGCAGACGAGAATCTAAGGAGAGAGATAAAAGCGCGTTGGGGCCAAATTCGGCGGATTAAGACACCTTAATAATTAATTTTTTTTAAAAAAACATTAATTATCTCTCCCTCTATCTATAATATTTGTGTATATAAAATAATTTTTGAAGCATATTAAAGTGTTTTTTATGAAATGAAAACTCGTAATCGCTATTTTTTGGTATGTATTAATTATTGAGTAGACCTCCGAGCAAATCAAACATGAAAATAATAATAACTTTGTTGTAAAATTGTCAACAAACGTGTAGATAATAACTATGACGCTCTCTTTTTAATTTTTGTTATTGATATATCTCTCCAATTGGTTAGATAATAACTATGACGCTCTCTTTTTTATTTTTATTAGTGATATCTCTCTCCAATTGACTGACAAATCTAGGCATATACTATGCTTAAGATTTGAAAATAATTTAATCAATAATGACAATGAAGGCGTATGACCTTCATCTTCATTATCATTATTATTATTATTATTATTATTATTATTATTATTATTATTATTATATGTACATATATATATAAGTAATTATTAAAAAAAACAGCATCATCTGTCTATTATTTTAATAATAATTTATTTAGTAAATTTATCGCCAGTTAGCTTTCGCATTGTGGCGTGGACTATGCGAATAATCAAAATGTACTTTTTTCTTCGAAAAAGAAATCATTAATCATTTTAAAAATACAATGTGATATTGATAAATTAATAAATTGATAGCTCACACAAAAAGAATAAATTAATATTTTAAAAAAAATTAATAAGAAATATTTTCTGTAAAACCTCATGTAAAATTAATGACAATAAAAGAATCTGATATCATATTTCCTTAGATATAAACACAATCTTATTCAGTTTACGTTTAAAGACAATGCTACATACGAAAATGTTTTCTCCTTAAATATGCCAAAGTTAGAAGAAAAAAAAATTAGAATCATATTCATAGATATAAAAATAAAAAACCTAGAGATCATCACAATTTATGACAACGATCTTTTAACTTTTTAAGGAAGACAAACACCACTTTATTCAAGTAATCACTTTTTCAAAAAATAAACAAATATGACTTCAGTCCAATGATGCTTTCCAGGTGTTACCAACTTACCAGAAATTAATCGAGCGAAATTTCGGTGGTAGTAGGTGGCTAAAACTGAAATTGTTTTCCACAACTTTTTCTATGTTAATTTAATTCAAGCCTGTTGACCAATGGGCATTGCCTGGTGCCAACTGCCAACAAAGAAATGGAAACTAAAGAACACAACAAAGCATAGTGTATTGTTCTCATGGTAGATCCAATAACATGTACAGAGTTGCATATACATTTTTTATCCGGTCCTATATGTGGGATCATATAGAAACAGTACATATGTATGTTCACTGGATTTATCAAGGAACCACATAAAATAATTGTAGTAATAGCAAAAAGGATTAAACTTTCCTTGTAAGTGGACTTGGAATCGAGCTCAGTAATCTCACTATCAAGAGTTAATAGGCTCAAAAAACATCTGAAATCAAAGATTAACACAACCGAGGCGCGGCAAGGGAGAAATCCATACCCATCTACTCGAATTGAATTGAGACTGGAAGAGTTCCAGAATGTCAATATGAAGACAACCTCCCACGATTTTAACCGACGTTCAGCTGAAATTGAAACCACCAGAGGGTACAGTGACGTTGTCCCCTCCAAATTTGAAATTCTGTTGGGATGCATCTCCTGGTGTTGCGGTTTCGTCGTCTTCTTCCAACCAATACGTCTCAAGAATCTTCACTGCCTTCTCATAAATCTCGTTGTTGTCGTGGCTCTGTAAATTCTCAATTTTTTCCAGACCTTCAGCATCATCGATCATTTGTGCATAAAGGTTGACCTCTCCAGTATGACCCAGATTCTTCTCATCTTCCCCTACCTTTAATATGTTTTCGAGCCCTTCTAAGCACACGGTCACGATTCTTGGGTCGGGGCAGACGAGCAGATCGCACAGAGGCCTGATACATTGTTGACTTACTAGGTACCTGCTCATGAGAAATAAAAGTCAATACAGGCATAGGAACACAACATAAAATGGAAGGAACGTTAACACGTTTATCACACACTTTATTTGTTCGTGATTGCCGCCAGATGTTGCATTCGATACAGCCCATGCAGCCTCTTTTTTGACATCAAATTCTGCATTTAGAAGCAATTGCACTAGAGGACCGATAATGTTAGCATCGATCACAGCCTGCAGATTACAAATGTAACATCCACTATAGATACATGTCATAAGAAGCAACCATCTGTCTAGAATTTTACAGGAACTTCAGAGAATCCTGGTTGACGTACTTTTCAAATGTTAGTTTAAAATTTTAAAACCAAATTATACCTGAATTTGCTCTCTGTTCCCGGCTGTGATGTTTGAAATAGTCCAGCAAGCTTCCTTTTTAATGCTCTTCTTGTGGCTACCAGTCAAGAGGTTCACAAGACAGGGTAGCACATCATAGTTTATCATATGCTGGAAAAATTACCAAACTGCTCAGCCAGGATATTGTCACAGGTCCCCACAAAAATTGTGCACTACATTTTTACATCTTAGCAGGATGATATAGAAATCTTCAGTTTTTAACATATCTTAAAAGCGAAAACCACGCTAATTGCAGGTTCAATAATGAATCAAATAATAACATTTGACTACCTATGTACTGCCAATCAGCAGTACAACTTCACAAATTGAATCCTCAAACTGCACGGCGATTTTCAGCTCTTGAATTACAGTAGAAAGGGAAGTGGAAAAAATAGCATGAGAACATAAATTTCATCTCATCTTCGAGGATGTAATATGAGCAAATTCATCGAGTAGAAAACAATATAAAGTGTATTTGATTAGTTTATCTTTATTTTTTAAGAATGAAGGTAGGTGTGCGACAGCCTTACTAGTAGAGTACTGTTTTGCAATACTAAATGAAATTAGAATTATCTCCTTCCCCTACCAAAGAAATAAGAATCAATCCTTCGAACCAAAAGTCATCTGACAACCATTTTCACTACATGCCAATTAAGCTTTCCCAACTTTAAACAATGGCTGGAAAGACCAACATTGTTGACCAACTCCAATAAAAAACAGAAACTAGAGTTACAAAGACTAGGCACTTTTCATGATTGAATAAGAAACCACAATTAAGGGAGAAGGAAAGGGAAGATCATAAGATCACCACAAGTAATTTCCCTTTTGCTTGATGATTAATGAGTTATGCCAGTAGATGAGCCCTAATAAAGTTTATCTACATGTATTTTGTAAATTCTTCTATAGAACAGACCAACTAGTTTTTATTAAAAATCGAAATATAGGTCCTCAAGCAGGAAATAAAAAAAGTGCTAGTTCACGTGAATTATCATATGCTTCCGATTGTACCTGAGTTTGTATATCATCTCCAGTGACAATATTTCCAACTGTTCGAAGGGCAGGGATAAGAACGGAAGGGGATAAGTGGCTGTAATATCTGAATATTTCATTCATAAAGTACGTCATAAAGAAGCCAGAACTACAAGCTTTATGTGAAAATAAAGAAAAATTAACAATAGCCACTAACAGCAATAACTCGACTAAGCGGGGACACACTCCAGAGTCAATCACAGCTTGAATTTTATCATTTGTTCCATCTGAGAGATATGAGAGTGCCCAACAAGCATCAGTCAAAACTTCTTCATCCGTGGAGTGAACAAGCTGCTGAAGAATTGGAAGTGCAGGTCTTGTCTGTATATAAAGCCAATAACATCATGAAACATTCTTCAAATGGTCCGCAATCAAGAGTGTCTTTATTCATCAAAAAAATTAGAATGTACACAATAAAATGTAAATGGTACACACGTAGGTAATAAGCTTGAAAATTACAGGTTATAATAAGAATTTTGTAGAAGAAACAATATGTGCACAACTGCTTTAGTAAGTGAATGGAGTAGAAACTCTACCAGAAAAATCATTAAAAGAACTGGGTATATTCGGTTTCATATTCCGTATCCGATCTTCCATTCTCGAAAACGAAATCAAACATCACAATCTCGTTGCCATTTTCATTTCACAACACAATGTCACCAATTCTAAGATATCTAAATATATGCACACTTTTTAGTTTACTTTTCACCACTCCACGAAAAATATATTATTACAGCTAGTGGTCCTATGCACATTGATTTTGTTTAACATTTTGTGGTAATTTATAATGATATTCGTTGGTGCCAATTTTTGGTAAGATTCATCATAATTAGTTACTCTCAGGAGTGCATGCTATATAAAATAGTTACAGGTATTATAATTTAACCCACTATACTACTCATTAAAATTTAAAATCCTACACTCCATTAAAAAAACATATACTTATAATGTCGTAATACTAACTTAAAATAACATCACCGGTAAAAATTTAATCCAGAAAACAAAACTAAACATGCATTAGATTCTCTACCACTTTTTCCCAAAAACAGATTCACAGGACACCAAAATAAAACAGAACTAGGCTCTGATTTTTCAACTTTGGAAGGTAGATTGGATAGCTGACGAAGAAATAAAATTGAAGAGACATTGAAATCTCTAGAACAAACAAATTACACTGAATTATAAATTTTATGAAATTCTTCATAAAAACGCAGAAGAAAAAACCTGATCTCGACCTGAATGACAACAATGCTTCAAGCTCATAACATGCAACACTGAACATCTATTTCTCAGAGACAAACCTGTTCAAATGCAGGCTGTGGCTTGCCTCTGCAAAAATTTGATAACGTCCAGGTAGCATTTCTGAGCATAGATAGTTTAGCATGTCCATTTAGCTGAGCCAGCAAAGGAGCCAAAGCTCCATGGCCAAGAACAAGATCTCGACAATTTGATGAATCACCAGCTACATTTCCCAAAGCCCATACAGCCTTAACAATAGAATAGAACACATCTATCAGTACAAGTAAAATCCTCAAACACAAAAAACAACAGTTGAGTTGTTGATCTTTAAAAGGACTAAATAATTTCTTATCATAAGCTCACACCTGCTCCCGCACTTCATCGCTCGGAGAACTAAGAAGTTTCACAAAAATTGGGACAGCTCCATGATCAATTACAACCTTAGTGTGCTCAGAAGTCCCCGAAGCAATGTTTGTCAGTGCCCAAGCTGCCTCAAACTACATTAAGTTTAGAATAATTAAAATCAAAATATACAGAGTGCCTAAAGAGCAATAAAAGACATTACATACTTTATAAAATATAATTCTAAAAAGATTACCTGAAGTTGTGGGAAGTTCTCATTCATCAGAAATTCGACGAGTCGAGGAACAACACCTGATTGAATGACCTCCTGAATTGGAGGACTGCGCTCTGGCGAACAATGTCATTGAAAAAGAATTGTTCAGTAACTAGAAACTGGGAAATTAAATTTTTTAAATTAAGTTATTTAAACAAGCATATTCTCACCAATAGAAAGTAATTTGCGGAACTGCGTGGTGGCCTCGAGCTGTTTATTGGCATCATCTGTCCAAATACTAGCAACCATTGACGGTAGATGTTCTAACCCAACCTGCAATTTCAAGTCAATCAATGAGAAAAATGTGAAACAGGTACGTGATGAGCAATATTTTTTATACACTAATTTGAAAAACTATATAATTCCCATGTAGAGAAAAGCCTTTTAACAAGAAATCCAAATTCTCCAACATAAATAGATCCAAACCAAGAAGAAAGAAATAACCGATTAGCTACTACAGAACAAGTTATAGTGGACTTGTTTATAAGATAAATAAAAGAAATAACCGATTAGCTACTACAGAACAAGTTATAGTGGACTTGTTTATAAGATAAATAAAAGAAAATTCATGAAAAAAACACCAATCACTATTATGAAGCCCTAACAGTTGATGCAATCCTGCAAACTTCACACGCAAAACCATAAAACTAAAACTATTATTCCAATAATTGAACCAGCAGAAAGACTAACTCAGCTATCCACTATCAATCGATAGCTAAAGAAACAATCGCGACAAGATCAAGCGACTATAGAAAAAATCCAAAGGGGTTCCGCACGTTAAATTTATCATCGAAAACCCTAGTAACCACTAAAAACCAAACGAAAAAACATAAATAACATAAGATAACAGTAAACGATTTCACTTCTAACCTTGAAACAATAAAAACAAACAAAAAATAACAGATAATTCGAATAGACAGGAGCTTCACAAGTGCAATAATTAAATTTCAACTTTACACCTTTTTCTCGCCGGTGCCGGCTTGCACAGGAACAGGGTACAACTGGTTGCCTTGGGTTCCTTCTCTACGCTTCTTCTGAAGAGACTCTTCCCTGCGGTTCTTGCGAATCTCCACCATGTTGTCCTCTCTCCGCCGGCGTCCCTCCTCCGCGTCTACCGCCACTTTATACCTGTTGCGGCGGACCTCAACCCTGGAATTGGGCCTCAACGACATCGTTTCAGGTATAGCAAAAGTTCACTTCTACAAATTTGGGGATTATGAAATTCGAATGGAGAGCCGAGTGGCGAGTGGAGTGCGAGGGCTATTTATATGGAGGTTTCCTGGTGAGATTTTGAATAATGAGGCACGGATCAACAGATATTTACGGAAATGGGATTCAAATTTGAATCTGTAGCTGAGGTGGCATATAACTTGCCAAAGCCCACTCAGCCAATCATTTCCCAAACATGAATTTTAACACAGTTTTTTTTAATTAATATCAATCAAACTTTAGTTTAAATTTAAAATTAAAATCAATTACTGTATTGATGTAAGTAATCATTTGTTTATATATACACTATGCATACTATACGTATTTTTTTTTATGTATATCATCTACGTAAACTCAAAAATCCAAATTTTGATACCTAATACCCCATAGATAGTCCGAACAATATAAGAACAATAATCAATTTTAGCTCGAATGGTTTGCAGGGGAACCCTGCCTTCTCTGATCCATTCGACACGTGCAATTTCTTTTCCATCGATACGTCCTGCAATTTGTACTTGAATCCCTTTTGTATCTGCTTGTTCAGTTAATTCAATAGCTTTTTTCATTGCTTTTCGAAATGAAACTCTATTCTTTAATTGTCCGGCTATAAATCCTGCAAGAATATTAGGGTTTCCATAAGGTTTTGCAATTCTTGTGATAGCAATGTTTAGTTTTCGGTTTCCATAATCAAATTCTTTTTGTAGGTTCATCTGTAATTCTTCGATTCCTCGTGGGACATATTATATCGATAGAAACACGTATTAATATGTATATTCAATACGTTGTCTCGATAAAAACACGTATTAATATATATTCAATACGTGAGATATTCGTCAAAAATCACTTGACTTGAAATCATAGGCTCTCTTGTTTATGGAAGAGATGGTAAGTTCTTGTGATGTATGTATTTGAAAAATGTAAACTATGTTTTAAGTCGAGATAATTTAATTCATCGGAGATTGTAACGCTGCTGTATTCATGTAAAATGTGAATTCGACAAGAGATTGACAGAAGTTTTTCTTGAAAATCAATTGTATTCAACAGCATTTACCAATTATTGCATTTGAAAAAGAACATGCACCAGATCTCATTATTCCTAAAACCATAGCCTTCCATAAAATTGATTATGATCATTTAATGCTTCAAAAATAGAACCATTTACTACATTACTACATTGTTGTTATTCGTGAATCAAGAAACAAAGATGAAGCAAAAATGGGATCTCCCTCCATTGACAACAAGAAGAAAATTGTAAATAAGACAACAAAAAATCTACAAGGGATGTAGATTTAATCCAATGTTTTCCACACTATACAGAAGTCCCCAAGGTAGGCCTGTCATTCCCTTGAGTCAATATATATACAATCGTAAAAAAATGGATCACTATTTGGTATTGATAAAATTAATTAGAAATTTCTATAAGATTCATGAGTTGACTAGGAAATGTGAAATTCCCACTCTTCCACTTTGTTTTATGAGTTTCCAATGCTTAAATGTGACCAAGAGGTGGTAAGAGAAAAGAAAGAGATCGAGTTCACGGTTAAAAGATTATTGTCTTCAGAACTAAGAGAACTAACATGACAAAGCACATGATGACGAGAACTGAGGCGCACATAACCATACCGCCTTGTTTTTGGGATCTCTCGGCCTGCATTTCAAAATTTATCAATCAACGACAGGGAACAGTAAACAAATATCTGTTGGAAATAAGAAGTGGATTTTGAAAGTGTGACGACCTTCTGGAGCTGTTTCAGGCCCTCGTCAACGGATGCTGCAACATTTTGTATGTTGTAATCTATCCGGTCAACAATGGTCCCCTGATATGAAAAATTAATTTCAAGGGAATTAATCAAAGTTCAAAAGACTATTACAAGATTAGCAGGAAAATATGTGTATAGAAGTTGCCACGCCTCTGACCTGATCAATCACCAAAACTGACAAATCCTTCATAATTTGGGCAAGTTCATTGACTGATTCTGCCACCTTTTAGCAAAAAATAACATTTAAATGAATTAGCATCTAATCAGCATGTTTTAAATTTTTTTTTAAATAAAGAGGAAACGAAAAGGAAAAACTAGACTTGTGTGTCACACCTGCTGAATTTCTCTCTCCCTTTCAGCGGTGAGTGCCTCGCTTTTCTTTAACTTTGCCATTTGATGCTCGTTAAATCCCTAATGATATTTACACAGAAACAAAAGTTAAATCGTGTAAAATTTGTCTTTCAAATAATAATTAGGAAACTATCAGAAAAATGCCAAAACAAGGAATTGATTATAGATTAGGATGCCAAAACTAAATATATTGTGAATGGAATTTGAATTGATGGATCAGTGGAATAATCTCCCGAGGAAGTAAAAGATGGCGTTGTTTGAATATCAGAATAATTTGTCTTAGGTCGGGACTTAGATATAACAACACTTAATCCTCAGAACCTACTGTCGAAGTATATGAACAGGACATATTTTTGGAGAAAAAACTATGGGAGAATTTAAGTTATCTTCAGTAAGATGTGGGAGCTCATAGACACATCAAAATATGAGAATTTAAAAGGTTGAGAAGTTGACTTTTTTAGGTTAAGGATTAGGTGCTTCTCAATTAATGCTTAATTACTCCATTCAGGCCTCTAGAGTCTTTTGTTATGGCTCATTATGTATTGCTGACCAAAAATTGTCTATTTGAGTTTTATAACTTGGTTGTTGAAAACATCAAATCATACTGCCAAGGAGACACAGAAAATAGAATACATGGAAACGATCCAATCCTACAGAATATACGCCAGAGAGTAAACAATTCATGTAAGCCTACCTATTTATGTATTCTGGTCTAATCGTCTATGCATATGATCAAGAGAAAATAGTAAGAAGTTTTCGTCAAACACAAACTAAATTCACATACTATCTCATCAAATTCCTCGTCATTCCTCCTGTAATGGTTTCCATTCAGGTTCATTTCTAAATCAACTCCATCTGGACCCTGTATGAAATGGCAAGATGTTAAAAAAATTGGCATCATGTGCAATCACCCATGGTGGGAAGCATAGAACAGTTCAGTAGGTGAGAGTAGAATAAAACAATTCCAGTCATAGTGGAGAGTTGATTAATTCACTGAAAACGTCCAGATATCGTGCGTCTTGAATTCATAATAAAATTCTATTCTATCATGAATTTAAATACCTCTTTCTGTTGTCGAAGTCGGTTCAAATATGTGGACTGTTTCCTACGAAGCTCCATTGAGAGGGTTTGAAGGTCTGTTGCAAGGGAACGCTGTCAAAACATTAACATATATTAACCACAACCTTCCAAACAATAACTGAAAGGATGGAACTTATCAATAATTTTCCATTGGATAGAGGAGAGAAATTATACCAGTATGTAGTGTGAACTATACATTTACATGCCCAACAAGAGCAGAATTTCCATGACCAATAAGAAATATTACATTTATGATTCTCAAGAAATATCAGCAAGTTAAACAAATTTCCTACATTGCATGGGAGAGGAATCCAAAAAAGGGACACATGATGAGGACAATATAACAATATACAGTTACTTGCTTCATTCCACATTCATTGTATAACAGGTGAAATTTCTCAAGTGTTTCAGTGAAATGGGAAGCAAAGAATATAATAACAGAAAGTTCGTTGCTTCCTTCCATACCATAGATTTGAAATACTCAGAAGTTTCTCCTGTAATACGATGAATGTGAAATAAGATTTTTTTTTATAAAAAAAACAATAGTGCTTCTTTTAATTGCATTCACCATCCTTCATTTTTTCAACTGGAAGTACAAAGATCAGATAATTACTGAATTAGCATAAAAGTTTTCTCAAATTACACCAGGCACCAGCTCAATTTACTATGTCCCGGATTTGGTACATCATATAAACAATCATACTGGCTGCTTCTTAACACTATATAATGTATATTTCATTACCTTGTAGTTGGTGCTAGACAAGCAATAACAATATAAACCTCACCATTCAATATAATTTTATTTAAAAATCGAAACCTTTGCACATAGATAACATCAAAATCTTGCACACCAATTTGGGCTTTTGCATAACATCAAAACCCTTTTTCTGTGCAATTCCGACAAGAAAATATTCAGACAATACCTGGACATTTTTCCTGATGTTTGAATCCTCTGAAGGCCCACCAGAAGAGAATTTTTGCAATCTTTTTTCTGATTTTTTTAAAAGATCAGTTATCTCATGAGTGAGAGCCTCAATACGGTGTTGATCTTCTTTACCATCTCCAAATGAAGGCATCAGAGCCTTGGCATGAGCCTTGGCTAACTCACCCATTTTCCCCCTTACACGTTGTATATTAGATGTTATTTCTTCAGACACATCCACCCATGCTGGTGGTAGACCTACTGCAACTGTACCCCTACTGTAGCGCAAAACAATGTAAGAATCTGACAACGGAATCTTAATCGTTACAGGAAATATGAACTTAGTTTGGGCTCCGAAGAAAATTCAATGTCATTGATAGAGAAAAAGAAATAACTAAAAAGGTGCTTAATTTACTTTAATAAGCATCGACACCTTCTTCGTTCAATTTAGAAAGCAGAGAAACCTATTAGATGGATCATCTAAAATAAACTTGTTTCCAAGCATAAGAATCTTAGCATATCCACTAAAAGAGCATATCTGTCAGGATTACTTCACGGAAATATGCTAAGCTCATCTTCAGCAGGACTCAAACATATGAGTCGCCTTAGCTACCAAGGTATAGTAAACTTAAGAGCATCCGAAGAATCAATCATAAAATGAGTAATTCCATGCCTATTCGTACATAATATAAAATCAACCGGTAAATTAATCACATCACATTAAAATTTTCGTCACTGTTACTAAATATATAGGAACCTCTCAATCAACGAAATCAAATCATTTCAACAAATTTTGTAGACTTTACTCTCAAACATCGAATTTCGATCACCTAAAAAAACCCAATTAAATGAAAAGTGAACAGAAAAGGTAGAAACTCACAAGTCAAATAACAAAATTAAGATAATACCTGGAGGTTCCGGGATCTTCAGTACTTAAAGGAGCATAAGATCGACCATGGTTAAGTAAAGACGCAGTTGACAGCTCGATCACCGGACCTCCGCCGCCCGAACTAGACGGAGACGATCCCGCCGGAACTCTGACACTCTTTAATGCGTCCCTGTACTTTCTATACAAAATGGTCCGATTCCTCGTCGCCATTCACCAATAATTCAATAGTTCTCACAGTTTTTTCACGAAAATTAGATGAAAAAACGATACAATATTGAATTCCAAATAGATCTAAGAACGATGGTAGACCGGTGAGATCAATGCAATTAAGGTACCTTCGAAAGGAACATTTACTTAGATTTCACAATTTTGGGCCCAAATTGGGCCTTTGTAATTAAATGATTTGGGCAACTTACCACCTGCATTTAATTTTCGATAACCCGCAGAACGGTTGATTTCATCCTACATGCAGGGATAATATCCACATAATAGAATCAAGGGCTCAAATTTAACTACATATACACGAGATCCACTAATTTTTTTAAAATCACTTATGTATGTGAATTTTGTTCATCCAAATCATATGGAGGCAGTGTCCCCTTAGGTAGCATCGACTTAATCTCGCAGCCCCATAAGTCTCGTATAATTTATCATATTTTGGATTTTAGTTCACTAAATATATTTAGTAATTTAGATTATTATTTTTTGTTTTCAGTCATATTTCTAAGGATTATTGACGTGGTATTGAAAAATAATAATCTGACGTCGGTAACCAAACATCGCGAATTGGACATCTTAATGTGGAGACAATTCTGTTTTTAAAGTTATGGAAAACATTTGAGTATGTCTCTTATGAGACGGTCTCGAATCTTTATCTGCGAGACGAGTCAACCCTACCGGTATTCACAATAAAAATTAATACTCTTAGCATAAAAAGTAATATTTTTTTATGGATGACCCAAATAAGATATATGTATCACAAAAAAACAACTTGTGAGACCGTCTCCGACATATATTCTAATTTTAGAAGATATTTACCCAAATTCAAGTAATTAACAAACTATGATATGCTTTCGCAATTTGTATTTTCTAACAAGTAACATATACTAACTAACCAATTGTTCCACGGGATTGAAAGTGGCAAACGAAGAAACTAAAACGTAACCTATAAACCTTACGAAATGTTTTCTAACTTCTTCCAACAAGCACAACAAATCAATCCAAATTCTTGATATTAGACGACTTAATTTATATTTTCTCAAAAATCATCGTAATTTTGTTAAGTTGAAAGCGAAAATGACAAAATTGATTCTATCAGTTGTATTACTTTCGTCATTTGAATACTCAACGATCTTATTTCACTTATAATTTTAATCATTTTTTCACGTCTCATAAAATCTTAAAATTAGCGATGTAAAGCTTGCACATGTATGATATATATACATTTATGTATACCAAAACTTACAAAACTCTTCCTATTGTCAATCCATAGATACACATATACATACACACACAAACATGTGTGTATGTACATATATATGTAACTGTGAACCATATATAACGTCAAACAACAAAAACTAATCAACATGGCTCAAACCACGGCGACACGGTCACCACCATGTACCCCGCCCGTCCCGAGGCCAAAAAGACTCGGCACAACCACTCCCTCCACCCACCCTGTACACAAAACCTTAGCCAGCGCAGCTAACCTAGCCAACCTCCTGCCAACAGGCACAGTCCTCGCCTTCCGGACCTTAATGCCTTCATTTTCGAACAAGGGTGTTTGCGAAACATCGAACAAATGCCTCACAGCCAGCTTGATCCTCTTCTGCGCAACTGCATGCTTTCTTTCATCATTCACAGATAGTTTCATAGACGGTGCTGATCAGGGCAAGTTGTACTACGGCATCGCCACTTTCAAAGGCTTTTATGTATTCAACCGGGACGACAAAGATCACGAAGACGAAAGAGATCAGCCCGTATTGGAGACTGAAGAAAAGAAGGATAATACAGTGGATTTATCCAAGTTTAAGATCAGTTTGATAGATTTTGTTCATGCTTTCGTGTCCCTATTCGCGTTCTTGGTGTTCGCATTTAGTGAGAGTGATGTGCAGAATTGTTTGTTGGTGGGATTCGGAGGAGCAAACGTGGATGAACTGGCGATGAATTTGCCTCTGGCTGCTGGGGCATTCTCGAGCTTTATGTTCATGATTTTCCCATCTACACGTAGAGGAATTGGATATGCAGATTTGCCTAATTATGTATCCAAATGATACGAACAATTAATGTTCTTGCAACAGTTTCTTTGATTTAGATAACAAACTCTTCTGGTAATTTGAAAATCTTATTTTATTATTTTGAAACATAAAAAAATCGAACAAATTTTTGTTCTATCCCATGCATATAAGAGATAAACCCTCTAAAAAAATTCATTAATGCATATCCCAAAATATGTCCAAAAATATTTATATGCTTTATTTTCACTATATCATGTCATTTTTGTAATTATTATTTCAAAAACAAAATATTAAAATTAAATATTTTGAACATTTAATCCCCATCATCTTATTTTATGCAAATAATTTAAAGATGACAAAAACTTGTGTGAGACGGTCTCACAGATCATATTTTGTGAGACAGATTTTTTATTTGGGTCATCCATAAAAAAAATATTACTTTAAAAAAAAAAAAACTAAATTTAAGAATAGTTACTGAGAAAAAGCTACATAATGTCACAATTAACTACTTTCTAGTACATAAAATATTGGGAGCTTTCATACTTCAATAAACACATAGTGCAATATATTTTCTTAACTAAAATCTATCCTATATAAATTTAATATTAAAATAAAAAATAAATCTTATGGTAAGAGTATATATATTTTGAGAAATGGAAGTATATCGAGAAATCATATATAATTTTTTTTTTTTGAAAAAATAGAATTTTGAGAAATACATCTAATATAAAATGATGTAATTTCTCTACTTGAATTTATGTTATATTGCCCACGATTTTGCTTCATACTTAAATTGAATCAGACCATAAAACAGTCTTCTTATAAAGGATTTTTTGTTTGAATATTTATGTTTGTTTAATTTACCTCTAAACTTGAGTCCATCCCAGCCCGGATACTAGGTCAAATGCTCGTAACAACTTCACCATGGCTACAACTACTCCATTTTCTTGAACGACCTAAGCAAAGTTTCTATATAAAACCCACTTCTAATACCATTGATGCACCATTCAAAACCAATTACAATGAAAATGTTGAAGCGATTCGCATACTTTTCAATGCTATTCGCAGCCATCAATCTTGCAACAACTGTAGCTGTAGTTGATCCTCCAGCTGCAGCAACTGGTGAACCAGTGTTCGAGATGTACATGCATGATATTCTAGGTGGCAGCAACCCTACGGCCAGGCCCATCACCGGCTTGTTAGGTAGTATCTACAGCGGCCAAGTACCCTTCGCCCGGCCTCTGGGTTTCTTGCCGCCAGATGGGGCCGTAGCCATTCCTAATGCCAATGGTGCGATCCCAACCACAAATCCTAATGGGGTTCCACTAGGTACTGGCTTAGCCGGCACAACTTTTGCCGGAATACCAAATACTGGCAACTCAATTGTCACCACACAGTTAGGACCTGACGGATTGGGACTTGGGTTTGGAACAATCACAGTTATCGATGATTTCTTGACCTCAGCTCCAGAGTTTGGCTCCCAACAATTGGGTAAAGCACAAGGGATTTACGTCGCGAGCTCTGCAGATGGATCCATACAGATGATGGCATTTACAGCTATGCTTGAAGGAGGGGAGTATGGGGATAGCATCAACTTTTTCGGTGTATTCAAGATTGGTGGCACGATGTCACGACTTTCAGTTACCGGTGGCTCAGGTAAGTTTAAGAACGCATGTGGATTTGCAGAGGTGCGATCACTCATTCCCACTGGTCAACATGTCATCGATGGTGCTGAGACATTGTTGAGGATCTTAGTCCATCTTACTTACTGATCAGAACAATGTTCAATTAAAAGAAAAACGATTCATTACGGGGAGTAGGTGATTGTATCAAAATTCAAGTGTGATCAGTTTGATTTCTACTTTGTTTGCAATTATAAAAATGGCAATTGACGTATTCAAAAATTCAAGGCACGGTGCATGTTAATAGAAAATGAAAACAACCGAAATCTATGCGACAATGTTTTAAAGCAAACACTACCAACTCAAGTACAGTGAAATATATTCTCTACATGAAACACGAAAATGTGTCACCGTCACCCATTACTTAATGTACTGAGACACCCATTTGAAGCCATCTCCATAACCCATTTTACGGACAATGCTGCACATGAATACCTCAAGAGGGCGTACATTGGAGTCGGTTAAATTTACTTTGCCCTTGCCAGTGGTGAGTCCCATCAAGCCCATGTGATACCGCAACTCCTCTTCTGAAGCAGCATAAGGGATGTCAATCTTGTTGCCCAAAATCAAGAATGGGACGGTCGCCAAGGATTCATCATATAGGAGTGCATCAAGCTCTTTCTTTGACTCTGCAAACCTCTCCTTGTCATAAGCATCAACTAAGTAAACAACTGCATCCACCTTCCCACCAAAAAAATTATCTTATTATCCATAAAAAAATCACAGGTAAATTTGTGTCAAGGAAATCTTTATACTAAGAAGCTCCATTCTAGGCAGCTGCTAACAGCCAAATGGTACCAACAAAGTGATTGGCCAAAATTGAACAACCATATTTGCAACCAATAAGGATACAATTACAAAGAATCCTATAATAAACAAAATCACCAAATAAATAACTTTGTAGAGAAAGTATTCTGAAAGGGTTAGTAGCTTAGCATATCTTTAATCTCCATGGTAGAGAGTCGTTGATAGTAGTGCCCTAGTTGAGCACAGAACTTGGTTTCATATGCTCTTTATTTTTCCTTTAATATTGATGAAGAAAAATCTTGAAAATCGATAAGAAATAATGAAAACATGAATGCTTTCACTAAAAAAAAATTCTCTGCTCCATCTCACCCCGCAAGGCTTGGAGTAAAATAGAGAATCTTATAGTGGTGAATTTGGAATACCATCAATAACGAAGCCTAAAAAAGCCAACAAAGGACACTGCTACAAAGTACTACAATGCAGACTAATAACTAAAGATCGTTAAAAAATTAAATCCATGAGGGAAAGAAATAATACTTTGGCATAATAATCTTTCCAAACTCTGCGGGCTATTTGATGGCCACCCAAATCAAAAGCTTTGAACTTGATTTTCCCAATACTCAGCTCCTCTGATGTTGGATACTGAGTCGGCTGGTGTTGTACCAATCTCTGCTTATTTCCAACACAAAAACAAGAGCATATTCATTTATAATCCAAGCACAAAGCATCACAGCATCAAATTGGATTAAATATTCAAAGTAGGTTAGTCATCAAGGTTATGTTTTTAATCCTTGAGGAAAAAATACACAAAACACTTGAGCTTTATTTTTCGGAAAGAAAATCACAGATGAAACGCTAGCACAAATAAACATGTTCATGAGAAATGTCAGTTAATAATATGTTCATTCCGTTTTTTTTTTTGGTGTTATCCAATGGATTAGGGGACAAGAACCAACTTCCATTAATTTTCTTTAGACGAAATAAGCATCAAATCAGATAGCACTTGTAAGCAAATATTTGGTAAATCATACAACATATACAAAACATATTTCGTATTGACAGATTAACTTAACAAATGCATCCAAAAATTCATAATCCTCTCTCTATTGGAAGATGTTCTCGGAGTTGTTTTCCACAGCGAAAACCAAGGCGAAAAGCATTGAATTTATTTTTTAACAGTAGAGATAATCAATCCAGGGGCCTCAACTTCCGATTAAAATTTCTAATACCGCAAGTACGTCAAATCACCACTATTGACCCACCTCACCCAGATCTCAATACGGTTCCTCATCCATCAATCTCTTCGAATAATAATTATCTCATACAAGACCAACGCAATCAATAAGACTCGATCCGATTCGCAACTGATGAATACCTATAATCGAAAAAGGTGCGCAAAAATCAAACATTAAAGGAAAAGGAACCTCGTCTTTGAGCATATGAAGGAGAGTAGTTTTTCCGGCGTTGTCAAGACCTAAGAAGAGGATTTTCGCCTCCTTCTGCCACAACCCTAGCGATGCCAGCACTCCATAGAACCAATCCACCAGAAACATTTTCGAATTCTTCGATGAATTCTGTATCTATTCCCCGATCAACTGATCGATCGATAGCTCCGATCTGAAGAACCAACCGCGTAAACCAAACGAATGGGCCGATGTACGAGCGGTTCGAAAACCAAACCAAGCGCCCCTAATTCGGAGCCTCCAGAATAGAATGAGTCGATTGTTATTAATATCATGTTTGGATGGAGAGAATTTGATTTAATATCGATTTTTTTTCTTGTCTTAATATCGATATAAATTTAACTACTAAGATTAAGATGGAAATTACGGCTAGTAAATTTTAATGTCACGGAAATATAAAATTAAATGGAATATGAAAACTAAATTATTTATGAATTTGGATCTTTAGCACATGGTGTTATACGCTATAAATTCGTTGGATTATGGGGAATATCGCATCTGGAGCATAGCTTCATATCTAAATTCATTATTTATATAGTTTACACAGTCCTATTAATTAAGTTTTGAAAGGATGTG
Organism: Primulina eburnea; assembly: GCF_022965805.1. NCBI lineage: Eukaryota > Viridiplantae > Streptophyta > Magnoliopsida > Lamiales > Gesneriaceae > Primulina > Primulina eburnea. Next base: position 3,938,091 of record NW_027331510.1, read on the forward strand.
GAGTCGTCTTTTAAATCAACTAAGTGGGGTGTATTCAATTCAGAGTTTTGATGATTTTTAATGACTTTTTTAAATGATAGATTTTTATGGATTTGATAAATTTTTATTGACTTTTATGGAATCTCACAGATTTATAAATAGATTTATGTGGATTTATGTAAACTTTTTTACAAGATTTTTATAGACTTTTATAGATTTTTTTTATAGAATTTTATAAATTTTGTACTTAACTATAACATGTGATTTTTTTATTAATTTTTTTGAACCAATAATTAATTGACATATATAACATATTCAATTTGAAATTATTTTTAATATTTATATTAATAAATAAATTTACTTATTTAAAAGTTAAATCGTTTAATCCTTACATGTATATATATGTGAGTTTATATGCATGTTTGTAAATTTTTTAAAATACATCAATTGATTAACATGTAATCTTATTTTTAAATTGATAATATAAATGTAAAAATAATATTATTTATTATCGTGTGAATATAATTTTATATAAAAATATCATAGCTTACATATTAATTAAAAATACGAAAATAAATTTAAAAAATCATTGTTGTTACGAAACTATTCAATTATTAAGAATTAAACAACATTTTTTTGATCATCTTTTATTATTATTGAATATTACATTAATTTGTATAAATCATAAATTAAAAATCACAAAATCAATTATATAATTCAAAATTTCCCCGTGTTATTAAAATAAAAAATTATTAAATGAACAATCAGCTAAAAAATGAAAAATTTGAAAAAGAAAGATGAAAATATATATAGAGATACACTTCGAAAATTTGAGAGAGTAATAGAAATAGATGAGAGGAGAGAAGATATGAAGATATGTGATGTGAAGCGACAGAGAGAGAGTTAGAAGTTTTAAAAATCCATTCAAATCTTTGGGGTGAACTAAATACAATTTTTTACAATTTGTAGTTGTACCTTAGGCTTTAATGTTTGTATGTCAATGAATTTCATGGAGTTATTAAAAGTCCATGAAAAATTTGAATACCTGTAGACTTTTATAGAGTTTATAAAAGTCAATGTTGAATACCACTTGACTTTTTAAAACTCCATGAAAGTTTATTTTGAATACCACAAAACTTCTATAGAGTATGCAAAAGTCTTGATTGAATACCTCTAGATTTTTAAAATCTACAAAAGTCATTAAAAGTCAATAAATTTCCCACGTTGAATGCACCCTCTAAATAAAGATTAAAATAGGAAATTTTGTTTGTAAAATTTGATTTTTTTAATGATAATTTTAATGCGTGTAGGAAAATCATATTAAGACAAAAAAAAATTATTTAGTGGCAGGAAGTATGATTTGGTCTTTTAAGTAAACATAAAATATGACTGGGTTTCTCAATCCATTTGTAGTGTCACACCGAGTGCATGTAGCCTAAACAAAGAATTAAGATTTATGAAGGAAAATATCAATGTAATGTTTATCTATCAAATCAATCGTTTCGTTTCTTGTGATTGCTGCGCGACTTTCATGGGTTTTGTTTCAATGTAATGGTTTGGAATTTGGCAAAAAAATTAAATGGTTTTCGTTGATTACATTTGTTTGTTGAGTCAAGGTGTCATGTAAGAAGATGTCATAAATGCTATATTAGAATTTGGATCGATTCAAAGGATGTAGAAATATATAATATTATATCTTAACACAAAAATTGCTTCTATATTTTAATAATAGATAATTAAAATTATATAGAATATGAAGTAAAACACCATTTTAGTAAAAACGAATGCTTAAAGTATAAGCAAGTAAAGGTGGCTAAATGACCATGAAATCACGCAACTTGGGTACTGTCTCATAATCTAGAACAATACGCGATTCTGTAAGTTCTCTAATCTCCCCTTAGTTGTAAGAAATCAAAGCAATATGCCCCCGTTTTTTTTATGTGGCCTCAAACTGTTCAGCCTTTTTCTACAAAAACAGAGGTTTAAAATAAGTAAATTTAGAAAAGGAAAAATTGTGGAGCGCCTTAACCGGCTCAGCGGGTGGTATGTCCTCTGGCAGGCTAGCCTCACTTCTGGTCTTGAGAGCTAACTTTTACGAGAACAAGACAGTATCGGAGCATCCTACAGTTCATCCTGCATGAACAAAGAGTATACACATGCAAATTGAGACGAAGTTAAAAGCAAGATGGTATTAAAACGATTTCCATACAAGGAGGAAAAAGATTGGTGTTTATACATGAACATCATCGTCCACATCAGCCGCAGGGTCGTCTTCCTTAGAATCTGGCTTGACATTGTCACTAGCTTCATTCTCTTCTGCATCAGAATCATTATCCCCATCCTCAGCCTGTTATTCAAAGACCATTGAGATAAAGATACCAAATGAGAAAACAAAAATAGGAGACGTTTATTTATATAGTCACAAGAAAGCATTCGGGGCTTACATCAGAATCAATTGGATCCGACTTTGACTCCTGAATTGAACAGAAAATAAATAAACAGTGGAGAGGATCATAAATCAGATATAATTTGAAAGTGATTTGAACAAGGAACATTATGGGCAGTGACAGGAAAAATTCCAAATAAATAAGCGAAAACGTACCTCCTGTTCTCTCTTCTTTTCTGCCTCATCAAAAGCGGCCTTCTCAGCCTGGAATATCGGCATCATTAGGCATTAGCTTCCCTTGTTTAATGAGGAGAATGTACTTCTGAAAAACTGGAAGAGAAATATCAGAAAGACAAATTTACATAATACCTCCTTTTGCTTTCCCCATGTATCTTCAGCTAGCTGCTTTGCATACTCAGGATCATCACATACCAAGACATTGTCAAACATGGTTCCAGATTTCACCTGCAGAAGTATATAGTTTCCCAACGAACATGTGTAATAATATAATCAGAGTAATTATACAGAAATTGAACACAAAGGAAACAACTCCTGTACCTGCCACAACTCAATTCCAACATACTTCAGATTTGAGAATACATAGAGATCTGGATCATCCTTAAAGTCTGAAATCATGTTACAATGGGATTATACAAATTCTATGAAATGCAACGGGCAACCAAATGATCAAGAGATGTAAGGAACCTGGATTATCAATCAATGGTGTCTTCCACTTCCCACTGTAGTTGGGGTTCTTAATTTTCTGGCAATACAAAAGGATGGCTTTGATTAGTCTGTTCAATTTAATATACCAACAAACTTGCACCAAAAAAAAATTCCATAAACCTTTGGCTCCCATGGACCCTTGTATTCAGGATTGGGAATGGTTGGTGCCGTCCACTCACCATCCTCCTCATCATCCCAATCCTCTGGCTGCAATTAACAAGTAGTATACAGCATTTGGTAGTTACAAGGAATGCAGAAACAGGACTGGAATTTGAATATAATTTACCTTTTTGGCATCAGGGTCTTGAATCTCCTTCAGAATGTCATCATAACCCTGTATAGATAAACTTTGGTTTAGATATGTTGTAGGACAAAATGAGTTTCCCATAGGCCACAAGCCATCATGGACTACTACCAACTGTCAGGAAGTTAATATACCTTGGGCTTTTGGTCTTCAGGGTCAGCAATATATTCTTTGTCATCCCAGTCTTCAGGCTGTCTCAAAATTAAAAGAATGGTAATATCAAAAGTTTTGGTACCAGAAGAAAAATAATTGTGATGTATGACTACAACCACCAACCTTCTTTGCCTCAGGGTCCTTAATCTTCTTTGGAGGGAGAAGATCCCAGTCCGAATACAAGCTACCGGATTGTTTCTCTATGTTGTCAATGAGGATGCTGTATGTAGCATCAGGGCGGAGTATGAAAGTATAAACATGAGTCAGTTGGTCAGTTTCACATGGAACATCCTTCTTGATCAAGTGGTTTGCCCCATTGTAAGTCAGAATAGCATGGACTTTCTTAGTGCTGTAGCCACAGATGTCTGGTCCAAACATGATGCTGCATTCAACCATGTAGTGCAATCAATCAGCAAGAACTGGTACAGAAATTAAAGAAGGGAAAACGCTGGTACATAAAAGGACAGTGAGAGACATAACTTGTAAGGAGTGTCACCACCAAATTTCTTTTGATCAACTTCACCGCTAAGCAATTTCATGTATCCACCACCACAGTCAAGTTTCTGTTCATGCTTAACAGAGAACTGGAAAACTAAGGTCTTGCCTTTATTGCTGAGTTCAGGGTACTCGGCTGAGATGGCATAAAATCTATAGTCTTCACTGGTCTGAATACCTGATATAAGTCAAGGAAAACATCAGCACTAGATGTTAGGTGTTTCGCTATTCACACAAATCTACAAATCCAAGCTCTGCCATGTGCACTTTACACAATGAGATAATTACCTTTGTCGTTGGGGTCTCCATTCCATTTTCCTGAGGTGTAATTCCACTCTCCAGCCATGTTATCATCTTTCCTCCAGTCAGATTTGACCCATCGACTCTCCCATCCATCTTAATAACGCAGCCAAATAAATAATGAGAACACAACACAATCAAGGGAAAAGCTCAAGCAAGTAAATACTTCCATTTGTAAACCATAACGAGACATAATCTATCTTTCACCCTTTCCTCACTCAGAAACAAGAATAACCTTTTATCGTCTACACATGAAGCATCAATATAACTGAAAATTATCAAACCCCTTAAAAAACTCCAGTAAGCTCCAATTTTGGCACCACTCAACAGATTTTAAAAGTATTTGATCACAACAACTGCATTAAGTCTACAGCCAAATTCTGTCCAGTGAAATGGGCAGCCCCAAACTAAACTATACATAGAATCTTTGATGCAGCCGTAATGGTGAGGGTAAAGAGGTTAGCACTTCATTAGATCCTCATGTCCACGGACAAAGTTCATCGCTTATGCTTCTAAATCGATTCAACATATAGGCGACAAAATGATCTGACTCCACGCTGAAACATACATAAAGTGAGAACAACTATATCAGATCTACGTCAACCATAGCAGTGATTAGCTCATCGATGTTAACTGACATCAAAACAATAAGATCGCAGCAAAAAAAGGAACCAAATCCAATCGAACGACACATAAAAACAACCGAAATTAACCTAATGACGCAAAATTCGGACAAAGTAAATCCGGTACCATCGAAACGCTCTTCGAAGAACACTGTAGCAGAAGAAACCGCTAGGAGCAGAGAAATAGCAATTGGCACAGAGAGAATATTAGGGTTCATTAACTGGAATATTCTTCGTGAAATCGCCATAGCTAATTTCCGAAGTGAGCTTCAAATTCGGCCTGATATTTATAGGGGTGGATCGTTGACCACCTGCTAATGATCTTAGGTCGTGTTATTTTATGCACATTAAAATTTAATGCACGTTTAACGCTGTCGATATTGATGATTTGAAATAAATACTTGGGTTAGAGTTTGGATTATTTTGTTGAAAATATTTTTTTCAATATTATATATATATATATATATATATATATATATATATATATATATATCATATTTGGAGTTGACTTATATAAAGATCAATAAAGTGTCACATTCTTATTGGATGCAATGAAACCATAGTAATCGTGTTTCCAAAAAAATCTATTATTTTTTTGAGGTGATTTTTGAGCTTACCAATAAACTTATTCACGAGCTAAAAAGTCGAATATTGCAAACCCTGAACTTGGTTCATGTATCTGAACGAGCTCACACAACTTTTATCAAATCGAGCTTTGAATACCTCACATATGACTTGGTTCATTTACATCAATATATATGTATATAATTTCAAATTATCAAACTCATTTTTTTATATGACGATGGAAGTCTCGATTGTTTTTTCCTATGTGCACTTGATGAACACAAAACTAAAATAGTACTTGAATCCACGTTGTATAAATAAAACACACTAGATAAATCATGTGCAACATGTTCGTCCAAAAAAAATAATGACAGAGTGAATCAAATTTATTTCCATTATCAACGATCATCTAATACACTGAGTCGAACACGCCGTGAATTTCATCTTATTTGCACATAGCAACGTGTGTGGAACATTTATCAAAGTTATATATATAAAAAAAAAATTGATTAGTATGATGAATTATATTTAGTTTGATATTTGAAAATACTCCTCATGAGGGAATCGTTTCAACGTTTTAAAACATTGTGTAATATTTTGAAGGTTGTTTTAAGAATAAGCAATTATTATATAAAAATATTTTTAGAATTGATGAGATAATTGTTTATTCTTAAAAAAAATTAAAAAATGTTTAACAAAATCTTATCCAATCACATGCTTCAAATTTTTTCCTTTGTCAGATACTTGAAACATGTCTAAACGAAGCCCAAGTAATTCCAAATACATAGATTATACTCCACGTACGATTGAGACCTTAGACTTGAAGAAAAACAAAAACGGTAATCATACGAAATAAAAAGAACACTTCTTGTTGAGATGGGCAAAACTGGTACTAACACTAAGAAAAATGAATACCGGCCTGGTTAAATAAAGAAAGCAGATGCATGAAATCGCCTTGTGAGAGCTTGGAGGATCGTTTTTCTTCAAAACCTCCTTGCTTCAAGATGCCCAAAACTTTATCCTTAAACCCCGAGGTCTTATTATCACCATCGTCCATTTCAGTCTCCATCTCATCGTCATTTATTCCCTCTTCGCTGTCCATGTTCAAATCACCAAGAGTGTCTCCTAAAGCAGATACACACGAGGACATTTCTGCATCATCCGAAAATCCTTTTGGTGTAAGCTGCAGTGCCTGTAAAGTCTTGTAGTTCTTTTCCAGTATCGAAAGGACAGTCTTTTGTCTAAACAAAGAACCTAAAGTTTTGTTCTTTCGATTGAAACAGATTCGGACTAAACCATCCCACTCCTTGAAATTCACAGGAGGAAGTGGTTTCCTTGGTTCAATTCTAACTACGGAAGAATCAACCTTGGGTGGTGGCCTAAAGTTGTTTCTTCCAACCTTCAGCAAGTGGTTAACCCGGGCCAAAAGTTGAGTGTTCACAGAAAGACGACAATAGAGGGTATCACCTGGTTGAGCAACAAGCCTCATGGCAAATTCCCTTTGGAACATAATTACCGCACACCTGAACAATGGACGGTGAGACAATAACTTGAAGGTAAGAGGAGACGAAATTTGATATGGGATGTTTGCCACGCAAATGTCAAAGTATGGAAGATCACACTTTAAAACATCTCCTTGTATAACCTGAAGGAAGAATATTGAAATAATAAGTTTTGATCATTTCTTCAGAATTACTCTACATGTCACAAAGTGTCCGGAAACAATGAGATGAAACAACAACAAAAGCCGACTAAATCAGGTAAGACCGAATAACTTCCACTGCCTTGATTATTATTTCAGGTTGAGAGATCTTTTTCAAATAAAAGAGAAAGAAGTAAGGCTAAAACATTGAACCAAAGAAAGAATTGAGTACAATCAGAGTCTCGGACAAAAAAGTAATCTCTAAATTCATGCAGTGAGATTCAAATATTATAGTATCAATTCACTTGAGACCTGCTCTCCAAGTTCGAACAAGCATGGCATCTATGGGGGGAATTCCACCACACAAAAAAATAGTGAACGAAAATTGGATTTTCAACGCTATACACTAGTAGAAAGGATAACGCCAAGATGATTGCAGAGACAATTCTGGACTCATATTTTTTCCCACAATAAAAATACCGCCTTTGTTCAAATTAGTGGATTATGAATATGGAAGAGTTCCATTCTAGTACAACTAAAGAAGTAAATAACTTTTAATATAATAACAACTCGATAATTTGTTTACCAGCTAATTCAATTGAAATCTTCAGCAAATTTCTCGAACCTCCAGGCAAACAACATAAAACTAAAAACCAAGAGCAAAAAAAAAACCACTTGCACGCCACATAATTCTTGAAATAAATATTCTCTAAAAACGCAAAAGGGCTGCAAAATATTAACCTTCAATTGATTAGAAAAAGGAGTTCCTTGAAAACGACGCTGCAACTCGAGAACCATACGAGGATCGATCTCTATAGCCACGACCGATTTCCCAGCTTCAAGGAGCTTCTTCGTGAGATTACCCGTACCAGAACCAATCTCAAGGATGACGTCAGTAGACTTAATTCCGGCTTTTTGAACAATTGAGTCGACCAACAGTGGGTTTTTAAGTATATGTTGTCCCTTCGACTTGTGAAAGGGGATTCCGCCCTGGAAACCTTTCGAAGCCGCGGCGGCTCCGCCCTTTTGGGACGGCCTCTCTCTCTTGATCTTGCCTCCCGCCATTAGAGAGGTGAAATCGGAGATCTCTGGGTTCTCTTTTCCCCGTGTCGACTGCGGCTGAATTTGGGGGGAGAGGGGTTTTGGTCTTTGGGCAACTCGGGCCTCTGGGTCCTAAAGTCGGCCCAATAAACATATATCCAATAATATATTCTACAATTCAAATATTATAATAATATTCTATATATATATATATGGTCGTTTTTAGACATTTTCCAATTCTCGTTCTTACTCTCCGATTCTCGCAGCATCCTGGTTCGTTGCTGGTAGGAAGAAATTGAAGTTGAAATCGTGGTGGGGATTATATATAATCTTCTGTTTCTTATGAAAGTATCGGTGGCTGACATTCAACCAAAACATTTAATGCATTTCTTGCGTTGTTGTAATTTCTTGTATAGTTAATTTCTTAATTATTAACATAAAATTTATTCAGAACTGCTCGGCATATTTATAAAATTTCTTCATTCCAGTTGCACCAGTCATGATATATATACACAAATATTTTCCATTCTGTCGATTAAAATGCTCAAAACTCAATACAATCATTATAGAGATCTCATCTTCACCATAACACAGCAATCTTTAGGTTAAACCTTCTATTTGCATTTATTTGTTATCCTTGAGACTAGCCCCTCTGTTGCCATGAATAAAGAAAATCTACAAAAAAATGTTCGCTGTTTAAGTGTCAAGCTAGCCCCTCTGTTTAACTTGTTATATCATATTCTATATATTTACTTTATATTGGCTTTTTAGTTGGTCCCACGTGCGGAATTTGAAATAATAAATCCGAAAATAAAGAGTAAATTGGACACCGAGATTTACGTGGAAAACCTCTAAAAATTATTAGGATAAAAACCACGGGCAAGATGAAAAGAATTCAACTATAATATTGTGGTGTACAACTCACTCACTGTGTTTCCAAAGAGAACGCACACTCTCTTAATACAGGAGAACAAAACACCTCACAAATATTATAGAACTAAGCACTCAAATGCTTATAAGATGAGAGAAAACTCGAAGAAGAGATGATTTCAGAATGAAGGGAGAGCTCTATTTATAGAGCCTCTTGTCAGTGTGAAGACGTGTTTTCTGAAATTTCCACGAAATTTCATTCTACTACCAACCCACGTTTTAAAACATGCAAAACATGATGTCCCCACCTTATTTAATTTTTCCTCTAACTATTCTTGCCGACATTTTTCCCCTCTTAACATGTTTTTTTTGTTCATTTATGGACATAAACTATTAATCAAATTTTTTTTTTGGTGTTTGCAGAGAGAGAGAGACGGATTAATGGAAGTTGTTTTTCAAAGTTTTAATTTACTTCGTAGTTTTACACGCATATTATCTGTGGCCCGATATTTATTATAAATGATCGATCTATCCTAATCGACTTATTTCTTGTAAGTTGTCAGTCTCAATCAATGATCCAACTTCACGAGAGTGTCTATGCTCCACCGGGAGCTTTACTCCCCCTACATCAAATAATTGACACGTGTCTTGTCTTATTATTTTTTTTTGTTTGTCGTTTTAATTTTTCTTTTCTTTTCTCTTTCCTAATTTATTGCTATTTTCTCTGTCTATTTTCTGAATTTCTCTTTCTTGGTTACCTTAACTTATCATTACATTTATATATTTAACCATGGTTGAACACTAAGAGAAGAAAAAGTTGAGCGATAAAAAAAATCTAATTCTTCACCACCGTCAATTAAGTGATGCGAGTGTCTTCTTCCCGCCATTCAACAACCCAAAGTTCTCTCATTCAGCAGCATTAATTTTTAATGGAAGGTATGTATTTTATAGTAGTTTTTTAGTCCATTTAAATTCCTCTTTTTCAGAATCGCCATTTAATGTTTCGTTGATATCGTTTCTTGAATAGCCAATTTTTATTTTTTGATTTAATATTATTTTTCACCATTCATTTATATGAACAATACATTAATATAAAGAATTTTTTTTAAAAGAAACACAAATATGCCCATAAATACAACATTGATAGAATGCATCATATTTTTTAAAATATCTTACTTGATCGTTTATATATCAAATGATATTGTTAATTGATGATTTTTAATATCTATAATGTTTATCTCTATTTTTTGTTAGATTTGATATTAAATGATGGAGAAGGTGTTATTGGTAATATCATTTGCACCAATGAAGACAACAAGGCCGAAAATGAGGAGACGTCAGATGTTGAGAAAAAACATGTATCCACTGTTGAGGAATTTGAGCAAAGGTTAGCTATTGGTCAAACCATAAAAAGTATTGATGATGCTTATTTATTATATTGTGAGTATGCACACACTAAAGGTTTTAGTGCTCGAAGGGGGAAAGAAGCTTATTTTAGTGGTTCTAAAGATCTTTATATGAAAGAATTTGAATGTTCATCTCAAGGAATAAAGGATGGAAAGCGGAGTACAAATAACAATAGACCTTTGTATCAAAATCTAGAAACAAGAACCAAATGTAAAGCAAGACTTAGGATTCGAAGGAAAAAAAATGAAGACTGGAAAGTGACAATTTTTGAAATGAACCATAATCATGAAATGGTTGATGAAAGTCAAAGATATTTGTTGAGATCGGCTCGTAAAGTTTCATATGCTCAAGGTGAAACTTTAAGAGTAATGTCAGAGGCTGGGATAAAACCTTCTAGTGTGTTGTCATATATGGAAAAAGAATCACATGGAGTGGAGAATTTAGGTTTTATTCGAAAAGATGCTTATAATTATCTGAATTATGTCACTAAGGGACACTCGAGGGTTGAAAATGGAGATGCTTTTGAGTTGATACGATATTTTAAAACCAAATCAAACGAGGAAGACTTGTTTTATTGGGATATTCAGATGGATGAAAATGGTCGTTTGTCAAATTTTTTTTACAGAGATAGTCGAGCTAGGATTGATTTTGAGTATTTCGGTGATGTGCTTTCTTTTGATACAACTTATCGGACTAATAGATATAATTTAATATGTGCTCCATTTGTTGGCATAAATCATCATATGGATAATGTGATGTTTGGGTTAGCTTTCATGTCTGATGAAACAGAGACTTCATTTCAGTGGTTGTTTAAGACATTTCTTGAATCTATGGGGGGGAAACAACCAGAAACAATTTTCACAGATCAATGTCAAGCAATGATGAATGCTATTGAATCGGTGTTTCCATGTTCACAACATCGTCTTTGCCAATGACACATTTCAAAAAATGCCCCTTCACATTTGGGTAATTTGAATGTCAATCATGAATTTAAAGGCATGTTTATGAAGTGTATGCAATTTTGTGATTCCGAGGAAGAATTTGATGTGGTGTGGAAAAAAATGATTGGTGAGTTTGGTCTTGAAAACCATTCGTGGTTGAGGGGAATGTACAAGTTGCGACATAAATGGTCAACAGCCTTTAGTAATCAAAAATTTTGTGCTGGGCTTAAGGCTACCTCTAGAAGTGAATGCACAAACTCTGTTTTGAAAGATGGTGGAAAGAGAACTTTTACTCTATTTGAATTTGTGAATAGATTTGAAGAAATTCAGAAACGGTGGCGGATAAAAGAAAATGAAAAAGACTATAAGTGCCGACATAAGATGCCTACACTCGTAGTGAAAAATCAACCGTTGCTACAGCATGCCGCATTTGTTTATACAATTGACATCTACAAAATCTTTGAAAAGGAGTTAGTGAATTCTTTAAACATTGAGTTTGATCATCCCCCTACATTCACGGGCAATCCAATGAAGTTTGACATAAGATCGGTTGGACAATCAAATAGGATCCAAAATGTCACATTTGATGTGGAAACTAATGAAATCAAATGCACTTGTCATTATTTTGAAACAGTTGGAGTGTTGTGTAAGCACATTTTGATTGTTTTAAAATTCATGAATGTCCATTCGATACCAACAACATACATAAAAATGCGATGGACGAAGACAATTAGAAATAGGATACAATGTTGTGAAAATTTCAGCATGGAGTGTGGGAAAGATTCAGATGTTGTGTATAGAAATCAAATGATGAGACTTTGTTATGATCTCATTACAAAAAGTACGGTTCATGTTGATTCGAAAAACTTGATCAAAAGAAGACTTCAAAGTCTTTCACTGGAGATAAATGAGATGTTTGAGAACATGAAATTAGATGTTGAAATTGCTGGTGAAATTGTTGATGAAGATGATCATGACATGAATCAAATGATTGTACGTGATCCTGCTCATATTAGATCAAAGAGAACTAATAACTCTGGAATGACAAGCCATTGGATTTCAAAAGGAAAGAAAAAAAAAGATAATACTTATATCTAAATTTACACTGTAATTATAGCACATTTCACTTTATCATGCTATAGTGTGTATTATTTGAAAATGTAATGTATTAACCTATTTTTTGTTTGTTATATATATATATATAACAGGAAGAATGATGAAAAATACAACAAGTAAAGTTCAAAACATTCAATATGCAAGAGATGAACTTTTTCTTGGAGCAACAATTGGTCATCCACATCATTCTCATCAAAATGGAGCTCAAGAAATGCACCATCTTCATTGGTCATCTCAAATATCTTGTCCAACATTAAATTATGTTATGCATGGTGTAAGTAAAATTATTATTATTGTTTGATTATATATAAATACATTGAAATTACTCACCTGTTGTTTTTAAAGGAACACGGACATGAATTACATAACAATTGGAGTGGTCTCAATCCAAATGAAATGCAACATTTATCTCATAAATTTTCACAGGTTAGTCTTACCAAGTTTTAGAAGATATGAATATTATTATTATATTTTTATGAATATGAATGGTCATTAATTATTATAAACTGGGTGCATTATTTTGTAGGATGATTGAAGACCTTGCTGATGGTAGAATGACTTTTGGAGATTTTTGATGGTGTGACTAGAACATGATTTTTGCTTGTTCACAGTGAATATAATGTTGTTCAACTATTTGTTGAAACACATATGATGTTCTAATTATTATAAAATTACATTTGAATGTTGTTGTTTCATATTTCGTATTAGTTTTATAGATATAAATTTGAAAATATATAGTTACAATATTATGAATCCTTTTTTTGTAAATATTATGTCATACTAGGTATGACACTAGTTAGGAGAAAAAGGAAACAAGAAAAATAACAATAAATGAGGAAATAGAAAAATTAAAAAAATTAAGAAAGAAAAAACAACATTTGTAATTTGTAATGATAAGTTAACGTAACCAAGAAAGAGAAATTAAAAAAGTTGAGAGAGAAAATAGCAATAAATTAGGAAAGAGAAAAGAAAAGAAAAATTAAAAAGACAAACAAAATAAAATAATAAGACGAGACACGTGTCAATTATTTGATGCAGAGGGAGTAAAGCTCCCGGTGGAGCATAGACTCTCCCCAACTTCACTACATGATTGTATATATACAGCCTCAGTACTATTTTTTTTCTCATATTTTGAGGAGGCGACTACAATCAGAAGTCCTAAATCTCATCCTTCACTTTGGGACACAAATGTAACATAATCAAAATTCCATGTCAGGTTTTTAAATTTTTTATACATCACAAATGTGTGTTATTTTATAAAATTTAAGGAGTATTGTAACCTATAAATAAAATCGATTCTTCACTTTTCATTTAAAAAAAGTTTTTGTGTTTCTTAGCCTCAAATTTTTCTTCTGCATTTGCTTTTCTCAATTTGATTCAATTCAAAAGTTGGTTTCATATTAATTCTGGTTTCATATTATTCTGATTCCACTCATTCAATAGTCAAACCACAAAGAACAAAGGAAGCTAAAGACTCAATGTTGGCCAAATAATTACATACATCACTAATTAAATTAGTGCAATATTGATTTTGGTTTACTACATCGAGTGCACAACTCATGAATAGTACAAAACGTTCTTTCCTCAAAGATTATAAAATCATGGACAGCAATCCATAATTTTCAAACAATTTTTTTAGCGGTTCACGATCATGAAAAAACTAACAGTTGAACAATCTTTCGGTCTGAACACAGTAGGCACAACAGCTGACGAGGAGTTCCCCTCCGCCTCTTCTCCAGCTGCCGATTCCACCCGTGTAGTCTCTGCCCCTGCTGACTCCACCGAGTCGGATGCATCAGAGCAGAAAAACCTTGGGTAAAAATGCTTGCTCCTCCCATTTTTCCCTCTCTGAGAATTCAGCGCCCGGAGCAATGGGGGCACGATATCCCCAGAAGAAACCTGACACCCAATGTACGCCCCGAATTGGCAAGAGGCGAGGACCTTCAGCATGGGGAATGGTTAAGAAAATCAAGAGTCTTGGGAGATAATTCCGGGATCCGAAGGCGATGGAAAGCTAGGGTTACATGAGGGACTGAAATTGAACCGCCATTGACGACCGATTGAAGAAAGCTTGGGGAAGAAGACGCACGAGACTGAAGACTTCAGTCGGGGGTTTAACTCCAGCATAAAAACCTTGGGTTTCTGCTTGTTGACGAAACTGCCCTTCAGAAAAAAAAAGTAATATAAATTCTGAAAAAAAATAAATCCACTTTTTAAAGTGATTGTTTTTTAAGTATCTAATTAAGTTAAAACTTAATCTACACAATACAATACACAAAAGCAATTAAAATGTATAGAAGATATTTTTGATAAAATATAATATTAGGTTAATTGTATACACTACTCTCGTGAAATCACGAAATTGCTAAAATCCTTGGCAAAAACTTGTGTGAGACGATCTCACGAGTCGTATTTTGTGAGACGGATCTCTTATTTGGATCATCTATGAAAAATTATTACTTTTTATTGTGAATATCGGTAAGGTTGATCAATCTCACAAATAAAAATTCGTGAGACGTCTCACAAGAATTATACTCAAAATTCTTTTATGAAAAGGAAGATCTATGAAATTTCTATTTTTTTTTTAAATATGCTTGAGATTTGAAATTGAATATTAATATATGAATTTCTCATTAAAAAAATTTGAAGATTTCAAAAAGAGTGAGTCTTATGTGAGACCGTCTCACAGATCTTAATCCGTGAGACGGGTCCACTCCACCCATATTTACAATAAAAAGTAATACTCTTAGCATAAAAAATAATACTTTTTCATGGATGACCCAAATAAGAGATTCGTCTCACAAATACGACCCATGAGACCGTCTCATACAAGTTTTTATCTTTAAAAAAATAGTAAGTTATCCCTATAATATTATTCATTTTATTTAAGCTTTAGTGGGGTAAAGTTAATCATTACAATTTCAAATTCATGTTACATTATTTCAAGAAGTACAGATTTTATTGGTTTTTAAATAAATTTGCAAAAGGTTATTACTTGTATCAACAATGAACAATTCATTTCAGTAAAATCCAATATATGTTAGAGTAGATATTCTGTAAACCAACGGTTGGCTAGAGAATTTATTGACTCAAGTGAAATAAACAATCTTTATTTTAATATAATTTAACTTTTTATGGTCTTGTTATACTTTATCTGTATACTCATGCATACAGCATAGATAAAGTCCTTGATTATGCTTTAATACAAATGAATCGTAATTCGATGTTGAAACTCATTTGTAAACACTGCATATTCTAAATTCGTTCCTAGTCGATTCAGCCGCCTAAAACAGGGATAAAGGCCGCTTGAGCTCGAGACTAGCATATGTGATGTTGTGTACTGCGTTTTTTGGTAAGGGCATAGAGATGTCCAAACATGCAGATGTGTAGTCATATGATGATTATACCGAACAACCCTCCCTGAGACTTTCCAAGTGGTTATCATTCATCGAGAGGATAAGTCCGTGGTTATGATTGTACACCATTAGTCCTTACGACCCGGGACAACACTGATGCTCTATATGCTAGGGCTGTGCTTTGACTCGTTTACCGGCTCCAGGAGAGTCATCAGGTGGCGAGGTTGGGTACAGTTGCGACACATATAGGAGCCAGTGCATTGTAGTCGGAGATTCACCGCTCACCTACAGGTGTGGATATCCTATGTGATCTAATGAAATAATAGTGCATGAAATCTCTGGCCAGAGTACGAGATGTACGTTGGAGAAGGAGTTCTCCAAATAGTACATGCGATGCCACTATTATAGTTATCACATAGTTATCGAATTAATATGCAACCCTCGATGAACCAATGGTTGCAGATTCGATCAGGATATATGAGATGAAGGGACCGTACTGTACGTTAATCATAATCGACTGGTTCTTGCAGGCACTATCAGTGATACCTAGGGGATCATGGGGCGATGCTACTAGACGCTCTTACCATGATCCGATGGGTGCAATCAGAAATGAGTTCTGACATTCTTGATCAAAGTGTTGATGAAAAGAATGGGGCTGACTAGGGTAAGCCCGAATAAGAATAAATGTTATCTTGAATCACAAGGAGTTGTGAACCCACGGCTAGCTGTATCCCTGAACCATTGAAGGTCACACAAGCACTGGATCGTTTGTTCCCGTGGAGAGAATAAATTCAAGGAGTTGAATTTATATTATAATATAGTAAATTCAAGGAGTTGAATTTATGATAATTAAATTTGGAGAAAATAAATTCAAGTAGTTGAATTTATGAAATTTGGAGAAAATAAATTCAAGGAGTTGAATTTATAAAATTTGATAATTTAATTTATTAAACTCAAAAGTTGGGTTTATTAAATATTAAATTTTGGAGGTGATAAATTCAAGAAGTTGAATTTATAATTTAAATAATAAATTCAAATGTTGAATTTATAATGTATTTAATTTATTAAACTCAAGTGTTGAGTTTATTAAATATTAAATTAAAAATGATGAGAGATATGTTTAATGGGCTTGTAGGAGTACAAGTCCAACATATTAAATGATTAAAGTTCTTAATGGACTTTAATATAATTAATTAAACTAGTTTGACTAGTCAATTTAATTAACAAAGCCCATTGAATTTAATTAAGGAACCTAAATCCATAATTGTGGAATTTAGGTTAAAAGCTCTTGTTATTAATATATAAATAAGAATAAGACCTAGCTTCCCACAATTCTAATTGTGATTGCCGAGAATCACAATTCCAAATTCTCCAAACTTTGGCCACTTTTCAAGAAAAAGAATATTTGAGCCGTCTCTCAATTATTTTCTCTCCTACGTAAAATATCTTCCATATTTTCTAGTGCAAATTGGAAGAGGAATAGATCATCCAGTCGTGGACCTAATTAGAAGGAAAGAAAGGGGTCCATTGAAGAAAGTTCGTTGGAATTCATTAAGAGCTAGATCTGTTATACCGGATCAGTTGGTGTCCAGTGATTTATTCACCAAAGATATGACTTTTAAACATCCTATGAATGTTTGACTATGAAAAATCATATGAGCGTCCAAAGCAAAATATATTTTGATTGTCAAAATAAATAAATTTTTAAAACTTCCGCTGCGTTTGGGCGCGTAGAAAACCGGATCCATCAATATACTCAATTGAGACTCAAGAGTTGTGTTACATCTCAGCTTGTCATTCTCTATTCACAAGACTTGAAAGAAATAAGAATTATACTGACGAAATCCTAGCCAGTAAATTTCGTTCTCGATTCATAAGATTCGAACATGAGACATACCGACGAAATCCTTGCCATTCGGACCACGGGTTATATCTTTAGGAAATGTAACGAATATACTCCAAAGTTACAGACAAAAAGTATGAAAGAACACAGAAAATAACACACCATCTCAAACAGTAATATGAGGCAGAAGAAGTAACTGTTAGAAATACAGAAGTAGGTCTTAGCAGACAAAGTTGACAGTTGACACCATTGAAGTTTCCCCACTCACTGGACTAATGAATGTCTAGCCAGGTGGACGTGTGTTCCACGTTCTTAACCTCGAGCAGCTTTGAGGAAATTGTCGAATGGGCTGGCAGGGGGTAACTTGAGAGCCAACCATGGGTTCATTGGTTGTGCAGCACCTCGATCGTGTTCATAGCTCGATATCTGCACGAAAATGAGGATTTCTGATCAAAACATAACTGAGATTAATGCTTCTGAGAGGCAAATCTGGAAGCCGACATGAATCACCAAGAGCTCAAATCGAGTCCAATGATAATTGATGCAAATACGTGCAAAATTAAAAATTAGTGGCTATAATTACAAGGTCACCTTGTCAACTGCTGACAACCCATTTGCGGGAAAAAATGGAACATTGGCTTTAGTGTACTGATTATCATGGAGCAACCAATTAGAAAGCTTCTTTCGTGTGTCGGTACCAAAGGCCTCGCATTGATTGGTCATAGTGCTATATGGAAGTGGCGAGGTGGAGACAGATGCTCCAGCTACTTGACCTGCAACCTCGAGTGCCTGAAACCAAAACGCTCATAAGCACAAATAATTTTTTTCATTGAGACGAGATACATTTGTTCCAATGAGGCATCGGTTTCTGAAAAACAAGAGAATATTACAATAAATATTCTTTTGCGAAAAATCGCCACCAGACGAGTTAAAGCAGGTCTCGACCAGCATGCATAAATCTGAACAGATGGAGGGGATCAAGTCCTTACATCTGAAATGGTTCAAATCAAATAATGCAAAGGAAAGAACTAATGAGATGGAGCCTGATTCAAAAACAGAAGATAAGCCTAGTGGGTTTAACGACAACGATTTCGAGAACTCTAAGACTCCCTGAAACCACGAAACCCCAATTCCCATAATTCTCATGATTCAGTCTCCCAACTGAATCGAAATATTTGCTCAAGGTTCCACCTATGAACCTAGGGTGGCATTCTTTTCTTTTTCTCTTTTTTTTGGAGAACAGTGGCATTCTACTAATATATGATTTTTGCATAAATTTTAGCAAATAATTGTTTGAATATCGTCCGCATAACTATTAAAATAGTTTGGAAAAATAGCCAAAGTGTCCAATGAGACAAACTAAAAAACAAGGTCTTGAAGATGATCTTAAATTTTTTTTACATCTTTCCAGAGTTAAATCAACAGAGGAGCTTCAGTTTGCAAGAAACAAGAAAACAAGTGATCATCATCTTGTCCATTTGTGGGGTTTCTTCGAGCAAGCATTCATCACATTCTCACAGAATTAATAGGTAATTACCGATTCAAGTAACTTTCCGATGCTGACAATACGAGACATCGATGGAGATGCAGATGGTGGTGCCTTGGGAACGAAGCGGGATATGTCAGCAACCGATGACATGCTAACAGCGTCATCATCGACCAATGAATTTGCAGAAAATTCCTGAGAAGAAAATACAAGTCAAAGCTCATGCTTAGTCATAGGAAATAGACTTGAAAAGTGATGGACCAAGCAGTTATTATCCACCAAAAGCTTGGAAGATAGTTTACCCCGTCATAGGATGGTGATCCCTTGGAGTGTGCAGCTGTTTGGGCGTAATCTATGTCGAGTATTGAATTGTGGCCAAACATAAAAGCTTCTTCAGGTACAAATTCTTCAGATAGTTGTTTGGCTATATCCTCGGCCCCAAACTTATAGACATAAAACACTTAAGTAAGTCTTTACATTTTAAACACTTCAGACTGTCGCTGGGAATTTGCATAAGAAAGTTTACTCCACAGAATTGAAAGAATACCTTTGTAATGCTGGATAAACTTTCAAACAACAGGCCATAAACAATTTTGTCGGACTTGTAGGCTTTGTCCTGCAGTTTAGTGAGAAAAGATAAAGCTTCCTCATTGTCTGAAGCTGAACCATAATCTTTCACTTCAACTTGTGGCTTCAGATAAACTTGATAGTCATCACTGATGCCAATAAATGGATCAACCTAAAATGTAGAAAATGTGAATAAGTTTCCAAAAACTAGACAAAATGGAGCAATAATGGGGAAAAATTAGGTGAATCAATAACTATCAGTTATCTAAATAGTACGTTTGAGTTAATGTAATGCAAATCAATATCTGCTTGTAAGTTATTCGTAATTGGATCAACAGAGTGAGAGTATATAACTACATGTATCCACTAATACCCGAGAAACTACTGACAGAATTGTACATCACCACATCAATCTAAATAAACATAATCTTCACTATGGTATGGCCAAGAGATAGATGGTAGCTTTGCAAATAAAATGGCTAACCTGTATATATTTCATTTACTATAAAAAAAGGAAAGATGATTAATTTGTGCATGGGGATTGGAGCAAAAGCATTAATCATTAATACTTACATCATTCTCAAGCAACATATTAAATAAATCATGGGAGTCAGCAACGTGATACAACTTTGCAGCAAACATCAACATTGCAGTTGACAATACAAGAAGCAATCGCTGGTATGCAGGAGATAAAGAACCTGTCAACAGAAATAATTTAATTATAAATTACTTCTTTTGAACTAAAAGACTCAATATTTAAGCAAGCTCCATACCATTACTGGAGTCCAAGGCCAACTTTCTGAGTGACATGGGAAGCTGAAAGAATCGGAGTACAATCGTATTGTTGGAGTTCTGAAAAATGTGAATTGAGAGGCCGTCACAGATCAAACACATGAAGTAAAATTATAAAAATCTCCGAAAGAAATATCCAAGAAATAATTTTAGATTAGAACAAAAACATAAAGATTTAGCCAAAAAATAGATGTGCATCAAACACAATGAAAATATATTAAGCAACTCTTAGAATTTTTTATCTGACATTGTTGTCGCATATTTATTTTCTTTATTCATACGTATCACTTTCATTATGTTCCTTAAGTTTAAACGCTAAACACCGGAAAATGGAATGTAGTTAGTTGAATTTTAACCTTGAGATACGAAGAAACAAGTATTAAATAGAAGGAATGAGCAATGGCTTCGACATTTGCTGGTAGATTATTAAGAAGATTAAGCTGTATCCATAAAGCAGATAGCAATTGTGCTATTTGGTCCTCGTTGCAGTGCAAAAAAGATTGTTCCTGCATCGATTAAAAAACCTGTCATGCAGCTGATGGTAAACACTCCCCAGAGCCAAATATTTGACACGTACAGGACAGAAAAAGTTTGTTACTTCATTTATTCGAGAAAACTATTATTATTTTAAAGCTAAATAAAAAGGTTGGCTTAAAAGAGAGTGGTAAAAATAAATGGCCACCGAATATTTTGGTCTCAATTTAAATAAACTTTTGATGTAAAAAATAAAACTTCAAATTTCACGTGCAGTGTAACACAATAATTTTCACTATTTGACCAGGAAAAATTAAATTCTTACAGTCTCAGGCAAGCTAGCTGGTCTATTGGCCTGGTCGAAAAGACCGCTAAAAATATGAATATTGGGAGAATTCTTGTGCAACCACCCACGCTTCCACTCCTCATCGATTTCATCCAAATTCTTAAAATCATCCTTTTCACTTCCTTGATTCACTTTGGTACCATGCTTTTCTCCACGGAGCCTCTTCAGAAGGCTAGTAATTGAGGCAAATGTCGATGCATTTTTGGACTGCCATCTCCTAGGATGATTAAAAATACCATTTCTTGTGTGGGTAAAACTCGGAGTGAGAAGAATACCAAATATTTGATGCCCTCCGACACGTATTTCCACGTCCGAATGCGACATAACTTTCAAAAGTTGAACAAGAAGTGCCTCAGGAAATGCCTGAAAATAGGACTATGACGAATGACAAGCTTTGGAGCATGAAAAATGAATAAAAATGGAGGTGTCATTTAATAACTATCTTGAAACTGTCAAATCTGTGAAACATCTTTGTGAGGTTATTAAATGAAGTTTCTAACCTTCTGTGAGTGAACAGGTATAGATGCCAAGGAAATCACATGAGCAAGGATTATAAGTGATGAAAGAGCTGCATGTGCAACAGCCTTTACTGGTGGAAGCTTCTCCAGTGTGATTGACATGACATCAAATAAAGGCCGCACATCAACGATCTAACAATTACCACCGATGATCAGGCGAATCAAAGAGACAGAAAAGTAAAAAATAATTCTTATTTTCTGCTAAATGTCATTACCCCTCTCATGATTTCCCACAAGCAATTTTCTATAGAAGTTTGAAGAGCAGTATTCAATTTCAGCTCTTGCTCTCCAACTGATTCAGCTGTTGCTTGACAGCTTTTGCGCAGGTGTCGGCAGAGGTCGCTGACAAACCCCGTATCAGAAATCAAAAACTCCGATCTTATTTGACGAGCCAAACAGGTCGCAGTTATGATAACGTGGCACTTAGTAGAGGGATCATGTGCTATGTTCTTGTGGTCTAAATGTCGAACCACACCAGCTAAAATAGATTGTCGATTCTCTAAAAAAAATTATGAAACTGAACTTTGTGAATGATATTAAATCAGAATTCAGCAGCTTTGCTTTAAGCAGCCCACTATAAAATAGTCATTCAAACACAGCATGCATGTACATGTTGTTACTTATGTGAGGTAGTCTATTACTTTTTTTCATGTTTTCTTCCCACAATTAAAAAAAATCACGACAGTATCGATCATGATCTTTTTCCTTAGCTACATTAAAAGTAGTCTAACATCATATCTTTTCAAGTCACCTCCCCCACCAGAACTGGGAATTGATTACATTAATTTCCCAAGTTGCACTGAAAGCCAGAAGTAACAGTGACAGAAGTATATAATTTTTCAAGTTAAAGCCAAACAAAGACAAACAAGGTCGCCATGAGTTCGGTGAAAACTCAGAAATTTTGCACGAACTTTCTACAATTTCTTAAAACCATCAGAATAAATAAACATCACCAGAAGCTGAAAACTGAAACCAAAATTTTCAATAAGTTCCAGACGATGGTAAATATACAGGAGTTGCAAAACCTTCAACTATAAAACCATCCGACCAATCAAATATCAAATCAAAAGAAAGGATCGTGAAATGAGAAGATAAGAGGGAAAAGACAAAATCACCTGGACTTTCCAAGAAGTACAACATATCAGAAAGAACAATGAGTGCCAAACCATTATTCGGAGCCCAGTGCCTCCCATTGTCAAAATAAATTAACATTGGATCCAATACTAGTCGCATTGTCATACTCTCCTTCGCCAGATCAACCAACCTCTGAATACATATTTGCGCCCATATTTTTGGCATCTCAGCCTCTTCTCTGAAGTCATTGAAGATCCGAGAATAAAGAACATGTGAGCAGAGAACTAATACCAACCAATTTTGTCATTTATAAAAAGAGAGACCCAAACCGCGTTAGGAGAGAAGGATCTTTCTTCTCCGGTCGTGATCTTATGATCGTGTGACTAGGACTCAAGTCACCACCAACTCCAGGAGCAACTCTTCCCTCACATCTTGACACCTCATCCACCCAATAATGATTCGCATTCCTTCCCTCGTCATCTTCTTCATTTTGTTCCATCTCAAAGTTATCAAGAATAACAAGCACAATCTACAATAGATCCTCGTAATAAGTAAAAAATATTAAGATCTGAAATATTTTCACGCAAGGACGTATGAACATGTTCTATAAACAAACAGATTAATGAACATGTTTTTCCTAACTTAAGCAGAATAGGAAATGCCAAGAAAAAAAGAAATCATGACAAAAAAATGGGATAAAAGCGTGAGAACCGAGAAAGGAGGGTATAAGTCCCATCATTATTAAGAGAAAACTTAGGACTTCATGGACAAAACAAAGGTCAGTTACAGGAAATGAAAACGATTAAAAATCATGTGTCCCCGAACAAGTAATTACAACCAACTTTAAAGCAATAAATATGGTAAGATCAACAGATATCAGAAAACTGACCTTGTCCAGATCAACAAATATTTGAGAGAACTCTGCCATAAACCAGACCTGCAGATAGAAGAAGCAAGGCAGACTGTTATGGTGAAAAAGACAACAAATGCTAAAAAAAATTGAAATCTTAATGATAGATGTAAGTAACATGGTGAAACCTTGCTTTCAAATTACCATGGCAGAGAGGCACTGCAAGCTTGCTGCCCTCAACTTATGCTTTTGATGCACGTCATCACTCTTGCAAGCCAACAAGCATACTTTTTCCACCAAATTTTCAATATTACGGCCGTAAGTTCCATCTACCTGTGGTGATAATACATAAATAAGGCATGAAAAATAAATCTCCATAATGCGATTGAGGCATAATGAATCAATGCCTTGTAAGATCTATGATAGCCAAAAATCACCTTTTAACTGAGTTAAAAAAATATAAAATTAAAGTTCATTAATCACCTGACGGTATATAAAAGTAGACAGTGTTTGGCATCCAATTATTATGGCATCATCTTGTTTGGCGTCATCCAGCAGTTCATTTATAACGTTCAACAAATTAACAGCGAAATATGCTCTGAAACATAAAGAAGTGAATCCATGAACAAGAGAAAATAAACTAATTACAAATGAAAAATAATAGCATGAGAGAATTATTACACTTGCTCGGTACACACATGAAGTAATTTGTTGTAGGTTTCCGCAACGACACTGACAAATATAAGGTTACTATTTCGCAGTTCTTTGTAACACCTTTCTTCGAGATATTTAGCAATCTAAAGAATAGGAACTGTCAAGAAAATATGATTGTTCCTCCCAAGAAAAATGGGATCATCAGCCAAAAACATGAAAGCGCGTAATTCACCTTTGGAATTCGGAATGGATTTTTGACAGCATATTCACATAGCTTTCCAATTTTCCGGTCATTTGGACGGCCAGCCTACACAAAGAAAAATGCAAAACTAAGTTGTGTCTATTTACTTTCTTGATATGAGGTTATTTCATTTCAGAATGAATCATTTTTTAAATATGGTTTGGACTCAACAAACTTTTGTGATATCAAATGTCAAAAAACATCTTAAATGCAATAATTCATTTTTCTGTACTTTTCCAAATCAGCAGCACTTGTGTTTATAACATCAACCTTCAAACCATATTGTCCACACGAAATTTCTACCCAATTCATACCAGAATTCCCGAAGATTTTGCAATAAAGAAAAGCCTACAAAGGTAACCTTATTGCTGTCTATATTTTTTGAGTTAAAATCCCAGGGATTGGAATTTGGTGTCTATATTTTTTGAGTTAAAATCCCAGGGATTGGAATTTGGATGAGAGAGTCATGGTGGAATGCAGAAGGCTTCTAACTTAGGGAATTTCACATTAAACCCAAAATTCTTAGGCAATTATTTTTACACAGCCCATTTTCTGAAGTCAACAACAATGAACAACAAAAAATCCATTGTATCCATTACATAGTGTTAGGATCAAGCGCTTACCACTAGTAAGGCGCGACTTTATTTCTTTATACTTGTGGCGGCGCAGAGTACACCTACTTGGGTGCAAATGGGTCGGGCTGTTAGGCCCATTAGTCTAGGGAGGTGCGTGTCTATCTGCTGGTGCTATCTCATATCTCTTAGACATCGGTCTTACTCTTTCCCTACCGTCGGCCTTGTCCCCAGCTGAGACAGTATTACCCGTTAAAATCTGGTGTCACTCTTTTACAGCCCACTTAGCCAACCAGATCAAGCGACTCAACGTCAGCAGTTTGACGCATAAGAACTTCCTAGGAGGTCACTCATCTCAGTACATGCACGCTTAACCCAACATTCCCTCGCCTAAGAAGTATAGAATTATGCTTCTTGAGAGACTTGAACTCATGACTCGCTCTGATACCAATTGTTAGGATCAAGCGCTTACCACTAGGCCAAAAGCTATAGCTGTTAACCAATGCGCAACTTTATTTCCTTATACTTGTGGCGGTACAGATTGCACCTACTTCGGTGCTAATGGGCCGGGCTGTTAGGCCCATGAGTCTAGAGAGGTGCGTCTATCTGCTCGTACTATCTCATATCACTTAGACATCAGTCTTATCCTTTCCCTACCATCGGCTCTGTCCCCAGCAGAGACAATATTACCCGATAATATCTGGTGTCACTCTTTTACGGTCCACTTAGCCAACCAGATCAAACGACGCAAGGTCAGCAACTTAACCCATGAGAACTTCCCAGGAGGTCACTCATCCCAGTACTACTCTCACTCATGCACGTTTAACCCAACACAGATGCTTCATGGTAAATTCAACCGTGCAATACCAATCCCAAGACAACATTTTTATGAATGTCCAGCTATGTTAGTTTTTCAAGGTTATAATATAATGGGAAATCGAGGGAATGTGAAATAACTGAATGACACGGGACAATCAAGTAAACCTTAAAGAGTTTTTCCCTCTTTCTCAGCATTATTCTAGCCTAAACTGGAAAGCTGAAATTCTTAAACAAGATTTCAAATCTTTGTGAATGTGGAGAGATTTCCCTAAGAGAACCAAGCATTGAGCAAGAAATGAAAAAGAAAGAAAATAAGAAAATGAATTATTGATGTAATATAGAGACATATAATCCCTAAGTAACTAAAATCTTCGCTGAAACATGCAACAGGGCAATAAGTTTCTGCAACGGTTATGCATTCTAATCTTCTAGTGTAACCGATTTTGATTGTTTTAGATCTGTGTCATACAGTCACGTGTTCAACTGATGGTTTGCATACCCTTTAACACTTGAATCTAAGGAATAACACAATTTTTATTTTTGGAATTGTTTCGCTTCATTTTTATCTCAGAAAGACAAATGTTCTAAATTATATGACTGAAATTTATTGAACTAACTAAAGATCTTTGGCACACTTTCTAATTAAGGTCATCACATTGTATTTGACAAATGTGTAAACCGATAAAGTGATACGAAACGTCCAAATCAAAAATACCAAGTAAACAGTACCAGAAAAACAGCAAATATGCATTGCTACATCATTGATTGTTCACGTATACTGACAGTGATATAAAATTATCCCGAAAACAGACTAATCTAGAGATAAATAAACAAAATATTAACACCAAATGCTGAAATCTGGATTTGTTAAACCATACTCACGGGTGATTTAGGAAATATCTCAGCAAGCAATTTCTTGTACCGCTTAACTGGCTGCCGAGACCTTGACCTTAGAGCAGGGCAGCACACACACATGCTCTCACAGGCCGGGAATAACTTGCGGGACATAACACCCATATTCCTGCAATTTTGAAAAAGTGCCAAGAATGAAGAGTACGGATCTATTTCACATGCTTTGAACACCAGATACCCATCATACACCTCCTATTTTCACATACACAAAAAGAACATGCAGATAAACCAAGTTTAACGCCACAATGTGACAAACACGGAGACTAGGAACTTAAATATTGAACACGGAACAACGCCTTTTGTTTGAAATGAAACAGAACACCAGAAAACAACCCAAAAACAAAAACAAAAAAAAAAAAAGGAGTAAAATTTGGACAAGTCCAGAAAGGAAATAACTAAAAATACACTATAGATTTCAAAATCAAGAAAGATTTAGACATATCACATACCTGCATCAACAGAGAGAGACCCCCGCAATAGAATTTCTTTAAAGTTTCACAGGAATTTCAAGAAAACACTGGGTTTCATATCACAGGCACAGAAGAAGATACTTGATGAAACTCGGAACTCGAAATTGAACCAAGAACGAGGGAAATGGAATAGACAAAAGGTAAAATAAAGTAAAAGGAGAGATCACGTGGTCGTCAGAGCTTCGCAGTGTGCCTAAAAGAGTCTTCGTGCTTTTTTCTTGCTGTCAGAGAAACTTGGAAATCTAACCATTGTCCCAACGTTCCACCAATTCCTCACTTTTCAAAAATAATTAAATAAGTCAAAAAATTAATTAATTAATTTTCAAAGAACCACGTAATCGGGTGATGATCAAATTAAATTAATTTGAAAAACGGTTCAATTTGACGATCGGATCCAAAAACTATTATATTATATAAAATAAAATTATAATATCATAAAAAATATATTTTAAATATGTATATAAATAATAAAAAATATAAATTATCTAAGTTTAAAATATAAACATGAGATGTACATAAATATATAAAAATATATATTTATCAAAATTTAAATATAAATAAATATATACATATATTCAAAATTTCAGTTATACTTATATATTTTTTAAAAACAAAACAATCAATTAAATAAACTATATTATCATTAAATAATATGTTAAACGAAATCCAAATTTCAAATAATCTTGTATATATTTAATAAAATATTAAATTTAAGATCTAAAAATTAATTTTTCAAAAAAAAATAAAAACTAGAAAAATTGGTTTTTCGTTTCACATCCGGTTCCGTCGTTTTTTTATCGATTTTGATGGGTTTGACTGCTAAAACAGTTTTTTAATATATTTCTGACAGAACCCTTAACCAGTTTTTGTTCGAACAGGTCGATTCGGTTATGAGAACTCTACATCAAACCAAAAAAAAATTATTATATAATAAATAACAATAAATTTAGAAAATAAAATATTTTATAATCCTCTTTGTCCTCCTAAGAAGTTCCATTACATGGCATGACGAAGGCACACACATTGTTTGCAACCTTTTAAAACAATTATTTTCGACTTTTAATTTTATTAACTTTGTAATCTAATAATATATATGATATTCTACATTACACTTTATATTCTCCACTTTTCACTTTTTTTTTTTTTAAAATACACTTTTCACTTAATTATATATAAACATAGAAAAATTATTGGGCTTTAAAAAAATTAATCGTAATATCTGACTTTTTAAGGAATTATGTTGAAAGATAACATATATAATATGATACACATTCATATGTGTCATGAAAGCTAAATTTGTCTGTGATGACATAATTAATATAATAAAATTAGAATAAAGTCAAAATTAAATATTTTTGCAGTCTTGGCATAATATAACAAATTAATCTTTTATATATATAAAAAGAATTAACATTTCATGAAATCTACGTGTCATATACTTTCCATGGAATCCATCTACTTGTTCCATTCATTATATTGTCCTTTAAATTTTATAAATCTGTTTTCATGAGAGGTGGTATTAAGAAAGGGAATATGTCTTTTGTGAGACGGTTTAACGAATTTTTAACTGTGATACAGGTCAATCCTACCGACATTCACAATAAAAATTAATAATCTTAGCATAAAAAATAATATTTTTTCATGGATAACCAAAATAAGATATCTGTCTCACAAAATACGACTCGTGAACCCGTCTCACACAAGTTTTCGCCTAGGTAAGATTATGTCTCATGAGCCTTCTATCAAATTAATGTCTCGATAAGAATTCAAAAAAAAAAATTTATTCGAATCTAGTACTTGACAAGTTTTGAGATCTGAATGTTTTGGATTTCGTTGAGTAGGGAGAAGATATTTCAATAAATAGTTTATTTAATTATTGACGTTTTTCAAATACAAATTAAATTTAGATAAATCACGTCAATTTTTAAGTTTCGATTCGCCAACCAGCTTTTATTATTCTTAAATCTTTTTATATTAATGTTTTCAAAAAAACATCTTTTTATATTAATTACTTGAAATATTGTCATTTATTTATTTACTACTTACCATTAATTCCAAATTATCGTAACGAAAGAATTATTATTATACAATCAGAATTAAATACCATGGAATCCAATTATAGAATCTACATCTTTTACGTAATTCGATCATAGATTTCAAGATTGACCCTTGAAAATGATCAGAATTTTCCCTCACGTGCATACGCATGTCCAGTCGATTTTTTTTTATATATATTTATATATAAGTACACTTCTTAAAATAATTGAAAAACTTAAAATATAATTCATGATTTCTAATAAATTCTTTTTACATAAATTTAAGGAGTCTACAAAAAAAAAATCTCTCATGACTCAGCCTCACATGTTTATATATGTGAGATGGATCGATCTGATCCATAAATATTCTGAATAACGATATTTTTGGTATAAAATTAATCCAATAAAATCATAAATAATTATATTTTTGCTATTTTGGCATATAATAGTTTTGATTTCATTCAATCTCTTTCCCAATTCTCACATAATCCTGATAATCAACAAATTATATATTTCACGGAACCCAACTATAGAATTCATGTCAATTTCGTGTTTCAACCCATAAATTTCAAGATTGACGGTTGAAAATTATTAGAATCAAATTAACTATATAGCAATTTCAAAATTAAAACGACATGATTTCGCATCATATCTATAATATATTTTGCGAATCATTTTATTAAAATGTTGACTTGTAGAAATTAAATATGTTCGTCTAGGAGATTTTTATATATATATATATATATAACTCCACAAATTTCGATCTTTTTATATCTAAAAATAAGCAAAATAATTTTCAAAATATAAGCTTATTGTTCTTGAAAATTAAACTAAAAGTAGCCATGGCCAAGAACGTGCTAGTAATTTTGTTTCTCGCTAGTTGCTTGGTCGGAGTTGCGCTATCTTCTCGTCCTCAAAACGCCAAATTCAATACCAACCAAGTGAGTCAACTTCCTATATCTCTAACGTTACGATATATATTTTTTTCCCAGAAATTTATACGTACTTATACATCCAACTTAAACATCGGAAATGTCAAACATACAAATTAAATTCGAATGCAGGTTGGGAAGGATTGGTGTGTGGCACAAATAGGTGCTCCTGCTGATAAGCTGCAAGGATTCATAGACTATGCTTGTGGGATTAACGACTGTCTTGCTATCCAACCGGGTGCGCCATGTTTCGAACCCAACAACTTGGTTAGCCATGCGTCCTTTGCTCTGGACCTAGAGTATCGACGCGCCGGCTTGTGCAACAACGAAGTTGGCACTATAACTACAATCGATCCATGTATGTCTTCTTCCCCGTTTCTCTGTTTGAATATATGCATTTCATTGATAATCTGAAACGAACTTGCTTTTTGTGTGTTATATATATATGTGCAGCTCATGATGCTTGCCAATATCCAGTGAAGTGCAATGGGACCAATCAAGTTGACACAGCTGCTATATTGTAATAGTATAATGTTTTCTATTAATTAAGTAGCTTTGTGTTATTATAAACATATGGAAATTAATTTATATTTCTAATTCAAATAATCTCGTGTTTATTTTTTTATTTTTTCGTATACGTGTATATATATATATAGCGTATTATATATAATACAAGAGGAATTCGGGCTATGCTTCTTAATTAGAAACCGAACAAATGTTTAGAATTTCAAATGGAAAATGGACCGACCGGTCTGACCGGGAAACGAGAACGGATCCGATCAAAACATGTGAATATGTGTGTGTGTGTATGATGAAACCAATTTGAAATCAAATTGGTTTCATCAATTTTTATTATCACAAGCAAATGAATAACTTTGTCAAGTATAAATCTTC
Organism: Primulina eburnea; assembly: GCF_022965805.1. Classification (NCBI taxonomy): domain Eukaryota; kingdom Viridiplantae; phylum Streptophyta; class Magnoliopsida; order Lamiales; family Gesneriaceae; genus Primulina; species Primulina eburnea. The sequence goes on from NW_027331510.1 coordinate 3,969,474, forward strand.
CTTTGGGTCGATCAACACTCACATAAATATACTCATTTGCACTTTATTTAAAAAAAACCTTAATAATATCCTAATATCTCAAAAAAAAAAAAATTAAATAACAGCGGTCACTTTGGTGACATATAATTCAAATTTAATTTAATTCGAAATATTAGATATTAATAGGTATATGAAATACAGTCCAAAATTTTAATCAATTACGGATTATTTTACTCAACATGAGTAAGCACAATGAATTTTAATAAATTCCAAGCAAAAATGAGTGCAGTTATCATAATAAATAAAAATGTCAAAAGTCAAAACGGTTTCCACAAAATAAAAACGTGTCCATTGATATGCAATTCTCAAAATTCCCTTGTGGCAACCGTACCAACAAATCCAAACACATATAACAGATTTTTTTTTTTAAAAAAAAAACTAAATTATAACAAAATTATTATTATTTTAAATAATAATCTTGCCCTTACCGAATCCAATGCAAGTGAAAAAAAATGCAATCTTTCCATGAAAAGACAAACAGCACCGATTCAAGTATTTGGAGGAACAAAAAAATTTATTTGTTTCCACCGACTGTTCCCTTTAATAATTATGCATTGATTTACTTAATTTTGGAAAGAAACAAATAAAATAATATTTGTACACAATCACTGCACAAACCATGAATCAGATAAAATCTTTAATGTAAAATACCGAAATCATGTAAGAGAAAGATACAGATTCATCGATATTTACTCACCCAATAATCGACCAATCAACATAATTTTTGAAAGGAAAGGGGAAAGAAAAATAATTCACCGATCCGAGAGTCATGATCGAATATTATAAATTATAATCATACACCGGTTGGAGTGAAATCGAAACAATTAACGAAGGCGAAATATTTCTTAAGAATTTGGAATAGATGGCTCTGATATCAATTGATGAAACCAATTGGATTTCAAATCTGAAAATTCCATCAATTCTATCCAATTCTCAAGAAACAACATATATAATAATCATAATTGCGGAAGCGTACCGAAATCCATGACTTGTAGACGATTATTGGAAAATGATCTTCAATCTTGCAGTTTCTCTAAAAAACCAGAGAGTTCTGTTGATGGGAAACAGAACGATACGTTGTTCTGCAAAATTGGGACCATAACCCATTTTATAATTAAACAAACTTCACTATTTCTAATTTGGCCCTTCAACAAACCAGAAATATCATTTATGGTATCCACACTTAAATATCATGACATTTAAGTCCTCAAGTCAATTCTTATTCCAAAATAGACCACATAAGTTTATGACTTATTTAATTGATGACATGTAAACATTTATAATTACATTTATGGCCCCAAAATTCTAACAGTGTATATTAGGGCTGATGTGACGTTGATGGAGTGTTGATGAGCCACTGACGTGTATAGTCACTGATAAAAAATGATTAAAATTGCAAAAAATCAAAAAATACATGATTGAAACTGAAATTTTATAAAACACAAGACCAAAATAGCAAAATGATAAAATTACAAAACAAAAAATGCATTTTTCCCTTCATTAAATCATACACATTTTACAAATTTGTCACTACGAGTGTGTTGGCAGAGCTTATAAGCTCTCAAACTTATAAGTTATTTAAAAAAATTTGTGCACCCACAACTTATTTTTTAAGATCTTATTTGAATGTTTTTTAAAGACCAGATTATCTTCATATATTTTATAATATCTCAAACATACTCTCAAGTAAATGGATTGTCCTACAGTCGTTCGATAATTACACTATACGTTCAAGTTGTTTATTCTTGGATGTAAAAGGTGTGTTAAATATCTAACGTCGACTGAATTAAATTTTTGATAGTTATATATATGGACTTGGATAACCACACTTCTTAAGTGGGTGTATTCAATTCAGAGTTTTGATGACTTTTAATGACTTTTTTAAATGATAGACTTTTATGGATTTGATAAATTTTTATTGACTTTTATGGAATCTCACAGATTTATAAACAGATTTATGTGGATTTATGTAGACTTTTTTGCAAGATTTTTATAGACTTTTGTAGATTTTTTTTTTTATAGAATTTTATAAATTTTGTACTTAACTATAATATGTGAGTTTTTATTAATTTATTTGAACCCATAATTAATTGACATATATAACATATTCAATTTGAAATTATTTTTAATATTTATATTAATAAATAAATTTACTTATTTAAAAGTTAAATCGTTTAATCCTTACATGTATATATATGTGGGTTTATATGCATGTTTGTAAATTTTTTAAAATACATCAATTGATTAACATGTAATTTTATTTTTAAATTGATAATATAAATGTAAAAATAATATTATTTATTATTGTGTGAATATAATTTTGTATAAAAATATCATAGCTTACATATTAATTAAAAATACGAAAATGAATTTAAAAAATCATTGTTGTTACGAAACTATTCAATTATTAAGAATTAAACAACATTTTTTTGATCATCTTTTATTATTATTGAATATTACATTAATTTGTATAAATCATAAATTAAAAATCACAAAATCAATTCTATAATTCAAAATTTCCCCGTGTTATTAAAATAAAAAATTATTGAATGAACAATCAGCCAAAAAATGAAAAATTTGAAAAAGAAAGATGAAAAAATATATAGAGATACACTTCGAAAATTTGAGAGAGTAATAGAAATAGATGAGAGGAGAGAAGATATGAAGATATGTGATGTGAAGCGACAGAGAGAGAGTTAGAAGTTTTAAAAATCCATTCAAATCTTTGGGGTGAACCAAATACAATTTTTTACAATTTGTAGTTGTACCTTAGGCTTTAATGTTTGTATGTCAATGAATTCCATGGAGTTATTAAAAGTCCATGGAAAATTTGAATACCTGTAGACTTTTATAGAGTTTATAAAAGTCAATGTTGAATATCACTTGACTTTTTAAAACTCCATGAAAGTATATTTTGAATACCACAAGACTTCTATAGAGTATACAAAAGTCTTGATTGAATACCTCTAGATTTTTAAAATCTACAAAAGTCATTAAAAGTCAATAAATTTCCCATGTTGAATACACCCCCCTTACACAAGCGTTTGAGATTGAGTTAAATACAAATCTCAATTTTATCTGATATTGATCATTAATAACTTGTCTGGTCTGTTTATGTGCAACTTATGGTAGTTGCCATTATCCATAAGTCCTATGTATGGATTGCTTCAAGCACGCGCAACGGTTGTCTGAATTCAATGTTGAAGAGAAAGAGACCAGCGAGAGTATTTGCTACAATGACTTAGTCCATCGATATTTTCTTAAAAGTATATTTTATCTTTATTTAAATATAATCTAAAAAAATTATACAAGCAAATAACACGTGCGTTGATGTACTAATATCTTAAAAGAGTCGATGTTGCTAATCGGGGCCTCAATATAAAACTATGGGGGCCAACAAAACCGGTCTTCAAAAAAATTTGAAGGAGTTGAGATTATTATTATTTATAAATGTAATGATTAAATGACAAATTTTTTTATCACACATTTTAAATCAATCCTGGATATGTTAATTTTATAGAAAAAGTATGGGTTAACAATATCGGCTCTTTGATTTATACAAGGCAGCGGCCGCGGTTTATTTAAAGAGAGAGCGGGGTGATCAATCTCGGGCCGGTCAAAAAGTCAAAACCCTTCGCCTCGACCGCTTGAAAGCGAACCTCTGTTCGTTCGGAAAATGGCGACTCGTAGAATCAGCGGTTTGATCCTCCAGAAATCGTCGTTATCTGCGCGTTGGTTGTGTACAGTAAAGGAAACTACGAAGACTGTAAAGGAGAAGAAAAACCTTCTGTTCAACAGAGTTTCGAGGCTCACTCCATTCTCCAAAACCAGCGCGAATGACGTTCTTGACAAATGGGTGGAGGAAGGAAATCCCGTCAAGCGGTTCGATTTGGTAAACCTCATCGGTTATTGCCGGAATCGTAAAAAGTTTCACCTCGCTCTTCAGGTAATTTTTCTCGTTTCCAGTCGATGAGAATGCAATGTTTTGTGTTGATCTTATTAGAAAAATCGATGGCATTAGCATATGTATGGGGCTGATATATGGGCTTATCAGTAAGGGTCGATGTCCGATTCCTGAAGTTTTCCAACTTCATGTATGTGTGAGTGTCGACAAGTTCTTGTATCAGTTTGTGAGTGTCAATTAAGACATACGTCGTGATTTTTCTTGAAGAAAAAAGACGTGGATAGAAAATAGTCTATTTATTTCGCTTTTTATTTCACATATGTGAAAAAATTTATGGGTTTAACCAAGTGTTTGTAGCTGATTTCATTGAAGTATGGGCAATGTTGTTACCTCAGAACATTATGCTTGCTCCTACTGGTTGGGCTCGTGTCGTTCCTAACTCACAATAGCTCCTAAAAACTTTGCTTTCGTTTTGGACTGAGTTTTTTGTATTTTAGGCTCATTAAACCTAACAGGCCACACGAACTGAGCTTTTAATAAATTGGAGCGTGTACCCCCTTCCTTCTGGACTCTGGAGAACTCGATTTTTGCTGACTCGGTGGGAGTTGAGTTTATTTGCTCCTATTCAATCTCCAGTTCTTCTAAAGTCAGTCTCACTGATGGATCAACGAGCTGACCTGGTTCATAACTTAGTCGGTTAGCCCTGTAACTGCTTACCATAGCTTATCCGTATGCAGATATGCAGCAGGGTTCTTTGTTCAATTGTTCCTAATGTTTGTGCCTTTGAAGTGAATTTTACTGCCTTAGTGGGTCAATTTCACTATTTTACTTGTAATTTCTAGATGTGCTCTGACTTGCATTTTATTCTTTATAATGCTCATGTCAGTTGTTTGATTGGATGGAAAAAATGAATTTCGAAAGAAACAACGCTGATCTAGCTGTGCGTATCGACCTCCTCTACAAGACAAAAGATTTAGCTTCTGCAGAAAAATACTTCGATAGCCTCCAAGACTCGGAAAAAACTGAGAAAACCCTTGGAGCGATTCTTAGAAGTTTTTGCAATGAGAAAGCAATTGACAAGGCTTCAGAGACCTTTAAGAAGATGAAAGAGTCAAATTATGCGACTACTCTAAATTACAATAATATGCTTGCACTCTACCATAACATGGACCAGTCAGAGAAAGTCATCTCATTAGTAGAAGAAATGGAAGAGAAACATATTGCTGTTGATGTTTATACTTATAATTTATTGATTAACAGTTATGCTGCTATGAAAAATTTTGATGCTGTTGAAGAAGTAGTAGAGAAAATGAAAAGTAATAACGAGGAATTAAGTTTGTTTACATATGGAAACCTAGCTACCATATATGTCAATTGTGGGTTGTTCGAAAAGGCCAACCATTTTCTTGAAATGATGGAGAAAATGGATAATCAGGTGAATGAGTTTGGAGTTGGAGCTTCACGAACACGTATGAAGTTGTATTCTGAGATGAATGATTTATCAGGAGTTAAACGGGCATGGGAGTCTTTGAAGGCAACTCATGGGGGGCGCCCAAGTAATACTAGCTACCTTTCCATGGTTGTAGCTCTTTCCAAACTCGGGGATCAAGAAACCCTAGAGAATCTTTTTAGGGAGTGGGAAATGGGTTGTTCCCATTATGATTTCAGGTTACCGAATGTGTTGCTAAAGTTTTACCTTAGACGGGACATGATTGAAGAGGCCACAATGCTCTACGAAAATTTGCTTAGCAAAGGGATGGAACGTTATTTAAGCACATTGATCTTGTTTGCTACTCTATGCATAAAAAAGGGTCAGATAGATTTGGCTCTGAAGTATTTGGAGGCAGGTGTGGATAAAGCGAAGCAGAAGGAGAAGGAATTTCTTATATCAGAGGAAACAATTAAACTTTTTCTGGATTATTTTGAAGAGAATTGTGATGAAGACAGAGCTGAGAAGTTCGTCGACTGCATGAGGAAGATCGATCGCTTCGAATCTTCTGTAAGCGATTCCTTGCTTTCGAAGATCAGAGCTTCCAATAGGTCCATAGATGATATCTAAGAGTTTTTGGAGTTTATTTGACACATGCACTTATGTACTACTTGAACCAGGACCTGGAAAACCACTCGCTCTACTTGTAAGCAACTTGCTCTTTCGTTATTGGAAATACTAGAAAGCTTCAAATTATTTAGAATTAAATGTATTGCTTTCTTTAATGCTTCTGAAGACATCTTTAACATAAATGTCGGTGGTAGTAATCATGAAAATCTATTGGACTAAAGAAATTTAAATTGAAAAAAAAGGAAAATTTCCACACATGATTGACACAATGAAATAAGAACAAAAATTACTTTTCAACATGTTAAAATAGACGACAAAAACTATCAGCTCCAAAATGATGTTCACCCAATAAAACAAAGAAAACAAAAATATACTGAAATATAAATATAGAGCTAAAAGTTACATTTTCCCTCATACCTACAAAACCCAAAACCCTTCGGCACATTTGTTCGTTCCAGATTTCATTTGATTTTGAGGAAGTTCCTTATCGTTCCCCGTGTAATTAATTATATATAAAAAAATTCGTATATTTCCCAGTGTAATTAAAAAAAAAAAACTTTTTTTAGACAAGAAATTCCTAAAAAACTCCTATATTTAATGACAAATATTTTTTTTAGATTAATGTTTTAACTTTCATTGACAAGGAGAAATAATTTTGAACCGTTGTTATTTCATGAAAAATATTATTTTTTATATAATTTTTTTTACTTTTGATATATTTGACTCGTATAACATATAATACGTGGAGTGTAATAATCCCACCCTAATTTTGTTTTTAAAAAGAATAGAGAGGAATCGTAGTGGTTAACCCCGGTATTCGAAGGGCATTAGAAATTAAAAATTCCACCCTTCGCCCGTTTGAAAGTCCAAACCTTGGGAGGAAAATGGCGACTGGCAGCGGTTTAATCCTCCGTAAATCGTCTTCAGCATTTGGTCGTTGGTTGTGCACAACAGCAAAGCCAGTGCAAACGGCGAAGAAGAGGAGCCTCGTGTTCCACAAAGTTTCGAGGCTCCCTCAATCCTCCAAAACCGCCATTGCAGACTTTCTTGACAACTGGGTTAGTCAAGGAAATTCCGTCGCGCGCTCTGATTTGACCAGTCTCGTTAGTTATTACCGAAATCGCAACAAGTATCACCTCGCTCTCCAGGTATTTTTTCTCTCTTTTTTTTTTTCATTTACTGTAACTGCAATGTTTGTGTTGATCTGGTTGGAAATATGGATTATAAATGGGTTTTCACTTCTGTGGACTCAACCAAGTGTTTGTAGTATTTCGTTCCATTTGTTGTGCTGAGCTTCTAGGATTGCAAGCTCATAAATCATAACAGGCCATTCCGACCGAGCTTATGATAATTTGGAGCTCGTATGATTCCATTCCTTCTTGATAACTCAGTTTTTCCTGGCTCGGAGGGGGTTGAATTTGTGCTTTACGAGTAGACTCCTTCCTTATGCTTAACATTTGTGCTTTTTAGATAACGTTGATTCGGTTGGTTTATTTCCTTGCTGGTGATGGTTTCTCTGTTTGACACATGAATTTTGGATGTATTATCATGTCAGTTGTTTGATTGGATGGAAAAAAGCAAACTTGAAATAAAGAATTCTGATCAAGCGGTATGTATAGACATCCTCTACAAGACAAAGGGTTTAGCTTCAGCAGAAAAATACTTCAATAGCCTCCAAGACTCGGAAAAAACTCATAAAACCTTTGGAGCGATTCTTAACAGTTATTGCAATGCAAAAGCTTTTGATAAGGCTTTGGAAACCTTTGAGATGATGAAGGAGTCAAATTATGCAGTCACCCTGAATTACAACAATATGCTCACGCTCTACCATAAGATGGACCAGCCAGAGAAGGTAGTCTCATTAGTGCAAGAGATGGAGGTGAAACATATCGCTCTTAACATCTATACTTATAATTTATTGATCAACAGTTATGCTGCTCTAGAAAATTTTGAGGCTGCTGAAGAAGTTTTAGAGAAAATGAAAAATAATAATGTGGAATATAGTTTGTTTACATGTGGAAACCTAGCTACCATATACGTCAACCGTGGGTTGTTCGAAAGGGCCAATCATTTTCTCGAAATGATGGAGAAAATGGAGAATAGGGGGGATGAGTTTGGATTTGGATCTTTACGAACCCGTCTGAAGTTGTATTCTGATATGAACGATTTATCTGGAGTTAGACGGACGTGGGAGTCTTTGAAGTCTACTTATCGGACCCCCAATAACACCGGCTACCTTTTCATGCTTGTAGCTCTTTCCAAACTCGGGGATCAAGAAACCCTCGAGAAACTTTTTAAGGAGTGGGAAACAGGTTGTTCTGCTTATGATTTCCGGTTACCGAATGTGTTACTAAAGTTTTACCTTAGACGGGACATGATTGAAGAGGCCACGGCACTCTATGAAAAATTGGTTAACAAAGGGATGAATCCTAATTTAAGCACATTTACCTTACTTGTCAATCTATCCATAAAAAAGGGTCAAGTTGATTCGGCCCTGAAATATTTGGCGACAGGTGTTGATAAAGCGAAACAGAAGAAGAGGGAATTTCTTATATCAGAGGAAACGATTAAACTTATTCTGAATTATTTCGAGGAGAATCGTGATGAAGATGGAGCTGAGAAGTTTATTGACAGCATGAGGAAGATCGATGGCCTCAAATCTTCGGTATGCGATTCCTTGATTTCAAAGATCAGAGCATCCAATAGGGCCATTGATAGCTAAGAGTTTCCACTAATGTGCTTCTGGAATCAGAACCTGAAAAACCATTTTGCTCTACTTGTGAGCAACTTGCCCTTTCATTAGTGACAAACAATAGATAAGATTTAAATTATTTAGAATCAGTTGTACAATGTGTTCTACATTGTGCTTACTTGAAAATCCAACACTCTTGTCTCGAGATTGATTTGACTTAGACTTTAGAGTTAAAATCAAAATTTTCGAGTTAGGGGTCAGTTCTTGCTTGAGCGTGTTTGCAAACTTAGCTAAGTTTGATTTCAGTTTGCTAAGTTTGATTTCCACTGTCCACATAATCGTTATTTTATTTATTTGTATTTTCTAAATTTACTTTCAAAAACTAATTTGGAATACATAATAAATTGTTTTCATGACTTCTAACCCAAATTATCCGTGCAAAGCCCAATAATAAATTGCTTCTACAAACCCGTAATATATATATATATATATATATATATATATATATATATATATATATATATATATATATATATATATATAGATGAACGCTTTGGATGACGACGTGCGATTAATGTACGCCGTTAATGTCCAAGACATAATGTTTTTAAAACAAAAAGTCTGTTTAGAGATGAGCTCGGCATCGGGGACATCCTTCTTTTCTAAATCTTCACTGTCGCCCACAAATGTTGTTTTCTGCTGCAAATGATGCTATGAATCAATGTCAGTCTTCGGAAAAGCAATTCTGCATTAGACTAGCTCAGGTACATACCATGTATCGGCTTAGTACAACATAGGTATAAAAAATAATCACTTCAGGGATCTACCATAACATAGATCTAAAAAAAGTTTCATTGTTCAATTCAGTACATGATTTACCAAATCATGTGGAGCTTGTCTTAAAAATATTTTCGTTTCTTTGTTGTCTATGTTTCCAAAAGTGTTACACGAGAGGGAATCGATCTGCAAGATGAGTAGCTCGTAAGAGGCCGTTCGTCCTCTCCACACCTAGAGAGTCTAACCCTCCAAAGAGAGTCTAACCCTCCAAAGAGGGCTATGCCAAGGTTTGTGACCGTCGCTGTGTGAGAAAATCGTCCTTGAGACTTTTGAAAGCTTGTGTCAAGCTGATGCCATGAAGATGTGATCACATCTAGAACCCATATATCACTGTAGTAATGTTTGTCCCCAACTCCACCTAGTACATACATCTGCAAAGGGCACTTTCATTGTCGTTCGACAAACTAACAAAACTTAGAAAACCGAAGTCTTGGTTTTGAGACAAAAAGACTTGCCTTGGTGCCTATACTGACGGAAGCATGGCCAGCACGAGCAAAAGGCAAAGGTCCCCGACCGTCCATCTGACACGAAAATCAACAGAACTTCTGATCATGTAACATAAAAAAATTTAATTGTGTGCTCATCAATCGAGCTTAACAGACGTATCAAGTTGGTCGTCACAATTATTCCGTACTGATTGGATGTTTGACACAAGCCTAATGCTAACTACAAATTTCCAACAGGCCGTTTTATGTTATCAGGCATAACGTTACAAACAACAAATCAGTTTCTCAAAAAACTGTGATACCTAGTATGACAAAGAAAATTTCGAATGCAAATAATGTATGCCACGAAGCAAAAGAGACTCAAATTTCTTACCGTGGACCAAATACTTCTATTCAAGTCTAAAACACAAACATCACATTGGTATCGATCACCAGAGTCTCCACCACACACAAATAAACTGTCACCCACAACTACAGAACTATGGCTATCCCGAGGAGCAGGGACGTGCCCTCTTACTTCAGGTGAAGTCATGCCATATTCTTCAAGTCCAAAATATGCAAGTCACTTAAGTAGTTTGCTTCACCTTCCCCACTACCCCCAAAAACGATCATTTTCTCATCACCAACAACATTAGCCGTGTGACTTTCTCGAGCACATGGAGGATTTCCTCGGCATTCGGGATGAGTCCACACCCTGGACAAGAGATCCAATATGTGGAGATCATTTACTTTCTTAGAACCGTTGGTCCCTCCGAATACTATCATTTTTCTGCCAACAAGGACAGTACTATGACTGTCTCTAGGCCCGGGCACTGATCCTGAAGTCTCAAGTATCTTCCATGTCATCTTCTCGAGACTGCACACGAGGACAGCACTAAAATGCACACCCCCTCGACATCCCTAAACAAACAACCAAAATATGGATATTCATTAACTTTTCCTTTTCTAAAAAACACAAAGAAAATTTAGCCAAAATAAAAACGATCATTCTATTCTAAAATAATAACACGGTTATGAATGAAACTCGCAGCGGATAGAGCATCGGTTCTTCATGTCATAAATTTCAAATTTTGTCTATGAATGGTTGGTTTGTAAAAGTTGACACAAGCACACAAGACATAGCCAGGACAAACTCCCACAAAGCATCATTTTTCATAGGCCAAAACCTTCTTGACAATAAAATCCAATTATTAAAAGATTAATTTGAATGCCTTCAGAATATATTTACCTTCGTTGGCTTCTCATTACTCTCGGAGATAAGCGGTAAATATTTATCGAAACCTTTTGGGAATAATTCTTGATCCAAGAAGTGAAAAAATATCTTATTACTCAAAGTAAAATTACATTCTATGTGAAAGATTATTGTTTTAGATTAGATACGGCAGCTAAATCTTCCAGTGACAGCTTGCTTCTTTCCTCATTTACTTGGCTTTTCCTTTTTTTTTCAATTTAAATTCTAGTCGTACCAGTGCTAAGCATGTTCATTAACTTTAGAAGAGAAAACAAGAGAACAAAATTATTCGAAATCTCATTAAAGAAAAAGAACAAATATCTAGAAGATTCCCACTGTAAATAAATGAGAAAATCCAAGACTTGGGGACAAAATGCCAGCAAGAGGCAAAAGGGCAGGGAAAAAATATCAAAATAAATAAATTCTTTCAAGAAAGTGAAGTTGTCATCTTGCCAAAATCAACCATACAAGAAACTTGAGAAGGAAAAAAAAAAGACCATAAAAAATAAAATAAAATTCAAAGCATAAACCTGGAACAAATGTAATCCCCAGACCATGTTGATTACACAACAGAGCTGACTTTCGAGTGTATATAATAATATAAATATATATCATCATACAAAATATTAATTTGACAATTAATTAAATTTTTATTTAAAAAAAGACACACACACACACACAAACATACTCCAAAAACGTAGAGTAAACCATTGAAGTAGCAGGCAGAATATCCCCATCTCTCAGAAGGGTGAGCTTCCATAACCTTTGGATACACCGCCATTGCCTTCTTTCTTCCAACTTCACCTCCCAAAGACCCCATTTTTTTGCTTCTGTTTCAGTATTTCATGTATTATTAATATAATATATATGTTTAACCTATAGATACAAATATAATATATATGTTTGATTCGAATATGATTTGAGTGGGAGAGAGATTGGAGGAAGAAGTGGAGGCTCAAAATAAAAAAGGTGACATATCAACTATCAGTGTCAATGGACATGAAAAGATGGGCGTTTTCAAGTCTACGTCACTGTTGTATCAACATACAACTCCATCGCAGTCCTGCTTAAAAGCACACATTTTATAAATTTATAAATATTAAGATTATTTCTTTTTTATTTTATATATTTATATCATAAAGTCTTTTTTTTTAGAATTAATATTGTTTTTTTTATTTGTTTGTTCAGTTTCCCAAGTTGTCTACAGAAAATGATGGAGACTATTGGTGTTGTTCCAAAGGTTTAGGCAAAAATTTGTGTAAAACTGTCTCACAGTTCGTATTTTGTGAGACAGATTTTTTATTTGGATCATCCATAAAATATCATTTTTTATCTTATTTGGAACAGAAGAACTCTTGTTTCATCGATACTTTGAGTGGCAATAGTAATCATACGATGATTGATGATTTGATGGCGTGTGCAATGGAGGACAGAAAAATTAAGGATTAGCTTACCTTGACGGATGTTCAAGAAAACGGATGAAAACTGGGTTGGGAGATTAATTGGAATGCATGAGTTCTTGCTGTCCAAATAGATAACGGAAGTTGGTTGGTGTTTTGGACAAGAAAATAGAAAGATTTTCATTACTTTTGTTTATCTTAGAGCTAAAGCGTAGTTCCATTGTAGATATTGAGCTTGGATCTGTGTTTTGAACTATATATTTGATTTTGCGTATATTTGTTCATTCATGAATCCGAATGTAAGTATATAGGTTGAATTCAATGAAGTTCTCATGTGTTTTTTTTATTACTGAATATGTTTTCTTCATTTATTTGTGATGTTTGTTAATGCATTGCAAGTTTTATTTAATAAAACTTGGAACAAGAACTTCAAAATATATATATATATATATATATATATATATATATATATATATATATATATATAGTTGTGCCAAATAAATGTTCCCAATAAAATTTTTTTAGGGTAAAAAATTAAAATTGATTTTACTAATCTATGATTCTTGCTCAATGAGTTTTTCAATTGCAAGTTATTATTGTTCAAATGTTTAATTTATATATAAAAAAACAACATTTTTGTAATATTTTATGCATTATGTCTTTGATCAAACATATCAACGTAAATTTAACATTGTGATACGATGTAAATCTATCGCGAATATTTATGTGAATATCGATAAATTAATACTTAAGTATTGGATGTAATGAAACATATCAAAATCATATATTCAATAAATGATTGACACATCATCGATACTCACATAAGTATGTATGATAGATATATATATCAAAAATCTATGTTATATAAAGACTTTTAAGCTAACATATGTACAGTACATAAATAAAAACCCCTCCAAGAAAAAAAAAAACGTGGGTGCGGATTATTATTATTAAAAAAAAACTCTTCTCGGTAAGCAAAGGATATAAGATTTTTTTTAATGATGTTTAATTTGAAATGCCTACGAAGCTCTTGAAATTAAATTAAAATTATTCAATTATTAAATAAATAAATAATGATGAATTTGGTGGGGGCATGAAAAGGACGTGGAATTCACGCGACAAACACGGGGTTTTTCTTCCCATATTTTCATTTGCGAGATGACGGTAGTTGTGGTCGTCGCCGTCCGTCGACGTTAACGTGATTGACCGTGACTTTCATTTTCCTAACATTAATTTTTATTTTATTCTTATATAAAATATATATGATTTTTATTTCATTCCGAATTGAAAGACACGTCTTGGTTAGTAAAATTTTAATAATTTAAAAAAATTAAAATTACTAATTAATAAATACATTAATAATTTATTATTTTAAAAATATTTTTTTGACAAACAAAAATTTAATCACATGTAAAAGTCATATTTAACTAATACTTGCATTATATTCTTTGCATCGATATGTAAAAAATTGATTATATATATTTGTTTATGAAATAAAAAAGTAATACTCGCTATTTTTTATAATAAAAAAATATTTATTATACTCACTAATCAAACTAAGTTCATAATATTAAAAAAAACAATAACAAGATTATTAAAAGCAATTTTTGAGTCACTTTTGTTGTGTCATGATATAATATTTGGAGTTCCAACTGGGCGAAATCGAGGCAAATGCTAGGCATTTTTTCATATTCCAGGTGGAAAATCTTTATGCGGCTCAAAGATTGCTCGGAAAATGCATAATTTGAACTTACGACTTAATGTTTGAATTTGAGCTGGATTCTTTCGGTACAAATTGGATTTATCGGGCTTTGCCAAATGACAAAAACTTGTGTGTGACGCTGTTATTAGTCGTATTTTATGAGATATATATTTTATTTGGGTCACCATGGAAAATTATTACTTTTTTATGCTAAAAATATTATTTTTTATTGTGAATATCGATATGATTGACCCGTCTCATAGATAAAGATTCGTGAGACCGTCACAAAAGATATTCTTTCTAAAATAATGCTCAAATCCAGATTTGAGCTCTTGGGATATATAGTGTATTTTGTGAGAAGCACGAAAGTTGTAGAGCAAAATAATTTAGGCTTGGATACACCTCAAAAGAATTTATGAACATATTCGAACTCGATTTTAGTGTGATAATTTTGAGTAAAAAATCAAATAATACTCGCTAGTTGTCAAGGTGGAAGTTGCACGAGAGTTGTTTGATAAAATGGTGGAGAAGAATGTAGGTTCTTGGAATATAAAGGTCAATGGATTTGCATAAAATGAGATGATTGATGAAGCTAAGAAGTATTTTGATGAAATGCTGGCCAGGAATGACATTTCTTGGAGTGAGATGATTGATGGTTTTGACAAAGGAGGGAGGAGTCGAGCTTGATAGATTTGTTTAACCGAGTGTGTTGGCTTCTTGTGCTAATGTTGGTGGCCTTGATCGAGGAAAATGAATTCATGCATGCTTACATTAGAAGCAATAGTAGTCTGTTGGATGAAGCTTTGGGAACTTCTTTGATAGATAGATATGTACTCAAGAGAGGGGCGTATTGACTTGGCGTGGGACGTCTTTGAGAAGATGGAGTGGGAAGAGTGTTCTGTTTGAATGCAATGATTTGGAGGCTTGCGATGCATGGTCGAGCAGAAGAGGCAATTGAGCTATTTTTGGAGATGACAAAACGTGATATTAACGCGAATGAGATTATTTTAGTGGCATTATTGAATGCTTTCGCTAATTCGGGGTTATTTGATGAGGGCTTAAATTATTTCAAGTCCATGGAACAAATATACGTCGTAGAGCCATGATGGAGCATTATGCTTTGTAGTTAATATTCTAGGAAAAGCAGGATTCTTGATTGAAGCTGAGGATTTCATAAAGACTATGCCTATGAAGGCTAATGGTGCAGTTTGGGGAGCATTTTTAGGTGCTTGAAAGGTACACAGAAACGTTGAGTTGGGAGAGGGATATCGCGAAATCTTACCAGAATTGGAACCAGAGTCCAGTGGTCTGTCATACGCGAAGCCTGGGAAATGGGACTTATGAAAGAACGAGGGATTAAAACCGTAACTGGGGTGAGCATGATTACCGACATAGAGGACAATGTTCACATGTTTAAAGTTTGTGATTCTTCAAACCCTCGTATGAAAGATGTCAATTTGACGCTCGATAAGATTAAAGGATTAAGTTGTGCGGATATGTGCCTAATACATCGAGGTTTATTTGGGCAGGGGAGACGCTGAGGGGCTTGAAAGGGGCGTCATGGATTCTTCTTCTGATTTTGATTTCTTCTGCTTTCATTTTGATAACTCTGTATTTGTTCGTTGATATCAAGAGATTCGTTGTGCTGCATTCTTTTAATAAAAGGATTAAAAGTCGTTGTATATAAAGGACGATTGCCTTTAAATCATAAGCTCTTTGATGCAAGACAATTTCATCTTGAGGAATTTTGGCCTTCGACTAATGCTGCTGTTTCAGAAAATGCCTAAACAACAAAATTTAAGTTCCATACAATATAATACAAAATTCGAGACATTTGTCTTAAAAAAAAAACTTAATAATTATCTCTTACTATTTATTAAGGCTAAGTAGGTTAGAGTAATTTCCTTGGTCTGTTTTTTAAAATACCTAAAATACCCTTCACCCCCACTCTTTACATTACTCATTATATATATTAATAAAGTGTTAAAAAATAAAAGCAAGTCACATGTAGTTTAGTGGATAAAGCCTATGTTTCTTAATCATGAGGTGGTAGGTTCAATTTTTGCTTGGGTCTTTTTTATTCTTTTTTAATTTATTTTTTACTTTATATCAAAATCATAATGTAGCCACTCATTATTTCTTATAAATATTTTTTTATCCTCATTTAAATATAAATCAAATAAATTATAAAAACATATTGTACAAGTACGCAACGCGTGCGTCGTTGTACTAGTATATATAATCATTCTGTTGTCTATACCATATTATTAATCTTGACGCACTAACTAAATTTGATGTCATTGTGATTTTTTTAAAATACCAATAATACCTCTTAAAAAAAACTCTAATTTTATTTAATAATTTTTTTTTATAAAATTCTATTTTAGTAAAATTGTACACTTCGGTATAAATATCATATTCACTTTCAAATATTTTAAAACCACTAAAATATTTTTTGAATTTTTATCCAAACATTTGATTTTTTGGGATAGATATACAATTCAAGTCCATTTTGTGGATTGTATTTTCATAAAAATATATATCTATAGACTATATATGGCGTGAAGTTACGGGGTCGTTTAGCTGTCAAATTCGAGAAAAATCGAAGAAAAGGGTTTGTTAGTCAGGATAAGACAAGATTTTCTGTATTTGAACGACCACACGAGCATCAAATCAGAATCTAATCTTCCTTAGACTTCTTTAACTGCTCAAAATCAATTATTTTGTTTGAAAAATTATAGCTAAAGTCGTATGAATAATGCATTAATCTCTAACAAATTTAATCATTTAAATACAATAAGTAGAGAGGAAAAGGGAAAAAAAAATAATTTATAAAGCAATAAGCGTTCGTTCCCACATATTATTATAATATATTTTTATTTACGACTAGCTATAGCTAATACATGCAAACGTTATATTTATTGGGGAAAAAAACTTATTTTATGTTACAAATATATAAATATCCAAACGTACTCATTAAATATAGCTTTTACATATCAATAAATTGTAATATTTAATTATTATGATGATCATGTAATGCAAAGACGTATGGGACGAGCCCACATCTAGGTGCACTTTATCCACTCGGTAGATTTAAAGATGAGAGTTCAAGTTAAGTATGGATATCGTAATTAAACAAATCAACAATAATTGGAAGATTTTATAAATTAATCACACATTATGAGGGAGCATGTTCTTGCCAGCTGTATATTGCAATTTTTTTTTGAGGAAAAAAAAAACAAACTTAATGTTATTGTCTATAAATGGTTAAATCATATAATAAAGTTGATATTTTTTAAAATGACATTGGAGCATGTCTCACTCAAGGGGGCAAAGCCACTCTGGCATTTCAATTGACTCCATATGTTCATTCACTCCTTTATATATCCATCTTAATGTTAAAAACATAAACATTTTTTCAATAAATGTCTAGTACGCTTTATTTAACTAACTTGTAGACTAACGTGTTAATTGAGGATTTATCTAACACTGGAAGACAATGAAGTGAGTTTTCTCGACTAAAAATAATAATAATGACAGTTTAAGTGAACTTTTTCTTAAAAAGATTTTTATAAATAATGAATGTCATACAAACGGTAGATTAGACAACATATATGCCTATCACTAAAGTGACAATCACATTTTGAACGTATAATTTTGATATGTTTCATCACATCTAATAGTCATCTACGTGTTTTCATAATTAAATAATTAAAAGCCAATAATATAAATTGTTCCACACTTTTTCATTTTTTTGGGTCAAAGAATGATATGATCAATGTTGAAAATAATAATTGTGTTAATTTGTTATTTGACAAGGAATTTTATACAATAAAGTTTTAAATCTTATCATTTTGTATGGTTGGTTGAGAAACGTCAAACCTTCTCGGTTCCAACTTTGTGCAACAATAAAATATCTATCACCACTAATAATTAATAAATATTTAAAGTTATTTTGGTGAAACAAAATTAGACTTCCGAGACATGATAACGAGACAATATGTGACTGCCATGTTTCTTATTTATTTATATTTAATTTTCCGTCGGCATATTATATATAATTCTAAAAAAAAAAAAAGAGGTGGTGTATAATTTTTGGTTGTTTTGCAAATTCAAGGTGGAACTAATTTCGAATTGATTGAAATTTGACCTTATATTATTTTAATTAAATATTAAAAGATATAGAGTAGGTATCTTGTGAGACGATCTCACGAATCTTTATCTGTGAAACGGGTCAACCTAACCGATATTCACAATAAAAAGTATACACTTAGCATACAAAGTAATATTTTTTCATAGATGACACAAATAAAAAATTTGTCTCACAAAATACGATCTATGAAACCATTTCGCATAAGTTTTTGTCAGAGATATATGTAGATGGTAAATTTCTGTCAAACATGTATTTTTAAGCATTTCATGTAGGCCTGAGATTTTATTTTATTTAAAAAAAATAAGAAGTTGACATAACTTGGGGGTGAGGAAATAATGAGTTATTTGAATATTATTTTAAAAACGTTTTTATTTTTAATAAGTAAAAAAAAGTGAAGTACGTGTTTGAGTAAGTTTTTTGTAAAGTGTTTTTGAAAAATATTTTTTAAAAAGTGTTCAGTATATATATTTTTTAATAAAAACAATTGAGAGTTGTTTTATGATATTTTTAGAAATGAAGAAAATCATATAAATCAAAACATAATACTTTTTAATTGTAAAAATATTTTTATAAAATAGTCGAACAAGCTATATTTGTTCCTAAAATAATTTTTAAAACATTTTATAAATTGTTTTTTTTAAAAAAAAACACATACGAAAAAGTTTTATAAATATTTATTCAAACAAAACCATAAATTAATAAAAAAGAAAAAGAAAAAAAGTACGATGGAATAAAATCACAAACTTAGATGAGATTGGTCGTAATTTACCTCACACATATATATAAAAAAACAAGTAAAATGATGTTCATGACAAGATATCAAAGTCATGTTCAATCGTTTCGCCATAACGACTAACAATAACTGAGAATATATATCAAGAGTGAGTGTCACGTAAGACCATATCGCTTTAATCTGTGATACGGGTTAATCCTACTCATATTCACAATAAAAAAGTAATATTCTTAGAATAAAAAATAATACTTTTTCACGGATAACCCAAATAAGAAATCTATCTCACAAATACGACCCGTGAGACCGTCTCACACAAGTTTTTGACATATATCAAACCATGGCCTTGAAAAATGTCATGTTCTTTTAAATTTAGAATTTAAATTTTGTATTAATAAAAAATAATCAAGATTAATATGTAGTTACTCGAATATTAAAAAAATTAAAATTCGAAAAACAATTAAAACGTGAACTCAACTTAAAATGATTTGAAAAGTTGCCATGACAAACTTTTTTTAGGGTGATAATTATTTAATGAAGGGCAAATACCATGAGAAGCAACGGGTAAAAAGGCAAAAAAGAAAGATGATTACCTCGGCAAACGAAAACGAGAGGGGGGGAAAAGGGCATGTGTGCAGTGCAATAAATAGATGAATGAACGAATGAATGAATAAGGAGCGAGCAGAGATGGCCTCCCTCCACTATTTCTCCATTCTCTCTGCCTTCTGCACCATTATATATATCAAACCTCTCTTTTCCTCCATACCAGAACCCTCCCACCTCTCTTAGCGGGGTGTCGATTCTGTAGATACACATAAGGTACTGTACATCTTTTTTCTGTTCAATTGCAAGGTTGGGTTTTGTTTATTCGTGATATTCGATCAGTGAATTCTTTCCGTTTTGACCATAAAATAATGGGTTTGTGTTGTTTTGTTTTGTCTTGCAGTTCATTTGTTTTGTGGCATCGAATATCGTGAAAAGGAGGAGTCTGAATCTGTTATGGCGGATACTTCGAATCCAGTTACAAACTCCGACCTGCCTCGTAAGAAGCGAAATAAAGCTGGGTCCGGCCGAATTTCCAGGGAATCGTCTCGGGCCAGGTGGAGAACCGAAACCGAGCAGCGGATATACTCCTCCAACCTCATCGATGCCCTCCGCAGTCTACGCCATCCCGATTCCTCCTCTGTACGCGACGCCGCCGACAAGGTGCTCGCCGTCTCCGCCAAGGGAAGGACCCGATGGAGCCGCGCCATCCTCACCGGCCGCCTCAGCTTCAGGCTCTCTCAAATCAACCGAAGACACAAGAAGGCGGCTAAACCAGTTGTGGCGTCGAAGAAACCGGCGGCTCGGAATAATCTACCGCCGCTGCAGAGGAAGGTGAAGGCTTTGAGCCGCTTGGTTCCCGGCTGCCGGAAGCTGTCGCTTCCGAATCTTCTAGAAGAGACGACGGACTATATCGCTGCTTTGGAAATGCAAGTCAAAGCTATGGCTCTCATCACCGGTCTACTAAACGCGACGTCGTAGGGGATTCCACATTTTCCACTTGGCTTGGCTTGGTCCACACTTAGCATTTTGCTAAGCTTGCCTTTTATTTTCTACAATATAAATTATAATGTTCTTTTTAAATTTTTTTTCTTGTAATCTATCTTGTTAATAATTGAGGAAAATTAATATATTTTGTATTATATTGTGTAGATTTAATTCATTCCAAATTTTACTTACCACAAAATAAAATTTATCTGGTATTTGTTTTTTCACGTCATATATAAAGTTTTTTACACGATGTTCAACTTCATTTAAGTAATATAATTAGTTTAGAATCGAGTACTTGTCGTTTTACCAAAAGTTATAGACTCAAATCTTTTAAACTGCTTAACATCTCAAACATTATAGTTCGGCCGCTCTTCTAACAAATACAATTTTTGCACCCAACGGTTAGATCATTTGATATTTTATTTTGTAAGTTAGTTACAGT
The DNA here is from genome assembly GCF_022965805.1 of Primulina eburnea. Classification (NCBI taxonomy): domain Eukaryota; kingdom Viridiplantae; phylum Streptophyta; class Magnoliopsida; order Lamiales; family Gesneriaceae; genus Primulina; species Primulina eburnea. The sequence goes on from NW_027331510.1 coordinate 3,990,642, forward strand.
TGAGTTTCGACTCTCCTATCAAATTTAAGATTTTTTTTTTTCGAAATTTAACGGGAAGGTCAAATATCTTGCAGTAGATATATCGTAAAATGAATAGCGTAAAACGACATATGATTTTGCTATTTCCGTTTTGGTTGGGAGATGTATAATTTTACGTATGATTTGGAACAATCGCATTTGATGGAGTGGGGGCAGGCTTTAACATCACTCGTGTACTCAATCCATGTGTAGTGGCCGGAGACTAAGGTGCTTGATGGGGATCGTATTTTGTTTTTGTTTCTATTTATTTATTGTGGTCTTAATTTTTTTTTTTTGGTCTTCATAATCACTTTCAAAGTTCCATCAGTGTCATTCTTATAATGTGCCTACAAATTTTGGTTTCGTACCCTTAAAACTCTAACAAAACCATGCTGGATTTTGGCACATACCAAGCCATTTGTACGCTTAAAATCAGTACACATTTCGTTCGCATCAACCATTAGATTGACGGGTTTTCGACACTTTCCGAGATGGTTGAAGGCTTTGAGTTTATATCTCAGTATTGACTGAGTCGTCTCACTCGACCTCCTATCCCTTTGAGATTGTTCTTGAATACGCATGATTGCCAATATGGGGGTGAATATGGCCAAAGCCTTCAACTTTGAAAGTAAGCAAAATCAGCCAAAAGAACAGACTAATGGATAGCAACCGCTGGTCATGTGCTACATATCCATGGCTACCCCACGCACTATGAGAGCACATGTGGTATGGTGCCAAAAGATTCAAATATTTTGCTTTAATTTCTCTATATACATTATATATAATAAGATAAGGTAATCGATTCAATACTCGAACTAATCCTCCAACTGTCACGCCCCGAGCTCTGGTCTGTGCTTGCGTGACTGCACAATGAGCTCCTATAGCAATTACTTCGTATTTGTGACACCTCGACCCGTTTACAATAAAATAGCAGCGGAATTTAAAATTTTCTTTCAAATGGAAGGAGTTTCAAAATACATTACCATAAAATGTTTAAAGGTAACTACATGATCATTCAAATGATATAACAAAAATACAAAATATCATTCATATGATCATGTTCCAAAAATGCTTGCAAAAATAACATCTTCCTTCCAACTTCGTATGCATATGACTCCGGCACAAAATAATAATAACCAACAACACTATAACCCATAAACACAACTCTTAACATCTAATTCACATAACCCAATAAACATACGAAAACTTAGACCGTACCGTTCACCAGACTCGGCTATTACAGTATTAGTCATCGCTTTACTAAAATGATTAACTCAAGTTGCTATAGAAATCTATTGTTGTACATTATAAATTCATTTTAAATAATTAATTTTTAAGATATGAGACAAGTGTATCACAATCACCCCTCCTTCAGAACACGACGTCCTCGTCGTGGTCTGACCACTCGATCCACCAGCGCCGAGAATCTAGATGTGGCTTCTATGCCGATAACCAGGTTCTGATACCATTCTGTCACGTCCCGAGTCCAGGCCCACGTCTACGTGACTACACAATGGGCTTTTGTTGCAACTACTTCGTATTCGTCTTCGTTTTACGAAAATGATTAACTCAAATTGTTATAGAAGTCCATTGTAGTCCGTTATAAACTAATTTTAAATCTTTAATTTTTAAGATGTGAGACAAAAGTGTCTCACCAACTCCACTGAGTGTTCGATACTTTTCTAAACAAAATTAAGTAACTCAATACTTAAATTTGGGATCCTTTTAAATTCGCATCTTTTTCGAAACCTCTATGGAATACAAAGACTCTAAATTTTGAAAAGATCCCACAAGGTTTGTGTGTAGGGCGATGAGGCCACGTTTTATATTTTCAGCTCATTCTCAAACCCGAATTTTTCGGGAAAGGGTAATAAAAAAAACACAAAAAATCATAGAAACACCCAAAAGCAAATCTCATCTTCACTTCTTGTCTTCTTCATCTTTTGCCAATTATTGCAGTTCTTAGACCATATTGGGGGCCATCATAATTAATGGATACAACTAACGACAAAATTTATGGATTCTTAAATTTACCCTCTCGCATTATTTTAGATATTTGAAAAATTAAAAATAATTCGATTTTTTTTATTAGGTTGTACAGGTTGAAACAATTTGAATCGGATTTTATGACTTTGTATGAAGTGGATTGGTTTTAAATGATACGGGTGTTGAGTAAATTTGAAAAGTTCATATGAGCTGATATGAAGTGGATTTAAAATCTATTTTAATTTGATTGGTCTCTTGTGAGACGATCTCACGAATCTTTATATGTGAGACGGGTCAATCCTACTGATATTCACAATAAAAAATAATACTCTTAGCATAAAAAGTAATATTTTTTCATTGATGACCTAAATAAGATATACGTCTCACACAAGTTCTTGCCAAAAACAAAAAACCCTCCCTTTATTAGATTATTTTCTAAAACGTATTTTTTTACATTTTTTTAATTATGATACACAAATCAGAATTGAAATTCGGGCTAAACTCACCCATTCCGTACAAGTTTTTTTTTTTTTTTTTGGGTGCTAATTAGACCGGGCTAGAATCGAATATAAAGTGTAGTGTGTCGATGGAATGCCGATCTTTGTTGAAGGGATAATTAATGACAAAAATTTGTGTGAGACAGTTTTATAAGTTGTATTTTGTGAGACATGTCTTTATTTGGGTCATCTATAAAAAATATTACTTTTTATTATGAATATCGGTAGGGTTGACTCGTCGCACAGATAAAGATTCGTGAGACCGTCTCACAAAAGACATACTCTTATTAATTAGTACTAGGGGACAAGGGGATAACATGTTTTTTTTTTTTGTATAATTGGAATTTTTAAATGACTTTTACGTGGAAAAAAATATGTATATATACTTGGGACGGATGAAGTGCCATATAACTATTGCATACACATAATATATCATCTTTCTACCAACATTTTCTCGGATGACCTACAAGGTTACCTGTCTAAAGTGATTTGCATGTTATTACATTAGTTTAAGGGTTTATTTAGTTGGCATCAAATAGTAGTAATTGTGAATTCTATTCTCATTAAAAAAAACACACACACACACGCACGAAATCATTTATGAAAATTATTGGAGTGGCAACGTACTAGCCAGCCCTGGTAGCCCCACTCTCCAATCCCAACGCGAAGTGTTTGCTGTTTTGACAAAGAGAGATGCATTCACAATTGCAATCGCATTGAATTGGAAAATGAACAATAAAGAGATGTGCCTACACATATGAAAGGGGCCCGAGCACACAACAAATCTCGAGTGTAGCCCACGAGATAACACGTGCGTTTCCTTAATAGTTTTCGAACCTATCTTTTACCACCGTTGCTTATATTGTCTGGATTTGAAATCTATCCTGAAATTCAATGTCGCAATGGTGTTCAATCGAGGACCACTCTAGTATTGTCGGTAGGATTACTTCACCAATATATAATACATATGAGTGGGTCTCATGTGTGACCATCTCCGGATCTTAATATGTGAGACGACTCAACCCTATTCATATTCATAATAAAAAGTAATACTCTTAGCATAAAAAAGTAATATTTTTTCATGGATGACCCAAATAAGAGATCCGTCTCACAAATACGATCTGTTAGACCGTCTCACACAAGTTTTTGTCAATACACATTACACCATGTATCTATACACTTATAACATTGGATATCAACCACGATTTAGAAACGGGATTTTGGCACTAAAGACACTTAAATTTAATATATACTAGTAAAAGACGCACACACGTTGCACGTGATATTATTATTTTTTAATTTGATCAAATAATATCAAACAATTAACACGAAATTATTTTCAATTTAGAATAGTTGTTCGAAGGAAAGTTTTGTTTAAAATTTTTTTCTATGTAAAATATGAAGTGATTTGATGATGTTTTTAGTAGGGTACGAAGATTAATTATGAAATTAAATATTTTGGTGTAAATGACGACTCATTACTTGATTACATATCTTTATTTCATCCGATGTTCGACTCGATTTCTATAACATCATAGTTAAATATATTGTTTTATAATTTTTATATCATACGTTATTTACCTTCTTATCAGATGGTGTCTTGAGGTTTCACAAAGTACGTGTAGTGTTGAATGTAAGAAGATATTCAGTGGGCCCATTTGTCCTCAAGGCCCGGAACAAAGTTCGAAGCATGGTCAGCCCAGTCTTGAGGCCAAGTTGGGCCAGGTTCCTAATTGAGCTAAGTTTTTAATTTGTATTTATTGCGAATATGAATCGGCAGAAGAGCCCAATAAATAAATATGGTAGAATACATATGGACAAAAGTTGATTTTAACACACTCTTTATTTTAATATCTATTTTTATTCTTAATATATATTAAACTGGAACACTTCATGATAACTTCAAAATCCAAAAATATCTTTTAATTTCCTTACAATTTCTCTACGACTCTACCAATTATTAGAATCTTCAGTTTTTTTTTTGGAGCAAAGGAAATGAGTTTAACCATCATCGAAACAACAATTGTGAGTGGAAGTTTGTGCAAACCTTGGAAAATGGACTCAATAATTGTCATCTTAATGGACAAGTGATTAATTATTATCTAATAGTAGTTCTCTTGTGAGACGATCTTATAAATTTTTATCTAAGAGACGCATCAACTCTACCGATATTCATAATAAAAAGTAATACTTTTGGTATAAAAAATAATAATTTTTCATGGATAACCCAAATAAGAGATCGGTCTCATAAAATACAATCCGTGAGATCATCTCACACAAGTTTTTGTCATTATATTAAGACTCGAAAAGTTTTCTTTGCTTTAATCTCTCTTTTTCCAACCAAAAGTCCTATCATTCATTCGATAAAAATAAAGCAAAAGCAAGTCTCAAAAAAGGAAGTATATATATATATATATATATATATATATATATGTATATATATATATATATATATATATATATATGTGTGTGTGCGCGTGTAAAGACTCGAAAAGTCTTCTTTGCTTTAATATCTCTCTTTCCAACCAAAAGTCCAATAATTCATTCGATAAAAATAACGCAAAAGCAAGTTTCAAAAAAGGGAGGATATTGTTGTGAAAAAGTAAAAATTTACGGTAAAAAGTAAAAATCTCAAACTCTCAAAATTATCAAACTACACACTTTATAATATTTTCTCTCAACTCAATTGTTATTTTCTTCACAAATGAGTGCTCTATTTATAGAGTTTCATATACAAATATTCCAAAAATAAATTACCTCATTACATACATCATCACACACTAATTTTCAATATTCAACACCTAATTTTACCTAATTTTCAACATTCAACATTCAACATACACATTTTAATATTATATTTTCAACACTCCCCCTTGTGATGATGATCATAATGATTGTCTTCGATACGTGTTTTTATATTGCCTCGTTAAAAACCTTACTTGGAAAAACCCATTGGGATAAAAACCATAGTAAGGGAAAAAGAGTGCAGTCACGTAAACTCCCCTGATGTTGACATGAACAATTCTTCACAAATTTCGTAGATTGCGCATCCCAATATTATATATGTGCTTTCTGAATATTGACGTAGGAAGTGTCTTTGTGAAGAGATCTGATGAGTTTTCACTTGATCGAATGTGACGAACATCAATACATTTATTCTTCTCAAGCTCCTTGGTGAATGCGAAGAACTTAGGAGGAATATGTTTAGTTCTGTCGCTTTTTATGTATCCTTCTTTCATTTGAGCAACACATGCAGCATTATCTTCATATAGTATCACAGGTTTCTCGTCGAATGATAATCCGCATGAGATTTGGATATGTTGGGTCATTGATTTTAACCACACACATTCACGGCTTGCTTCATGTAGTGCAATAATCTCGGCATGATTTGATGAAGTTGTTACTAGTGTTTGTTTCTGTGAACGCCAAGAAATTGCAGTGCCTCCACGAGTAAATATATATCCAGTTTGGGAACGTGCCTTGTGTGGATCAGATAAGTATCCAGCATCGGCAAAACCAATTATACTTGGATTAGCATCTTTTGAATACAAAAGTCCCAAGTCTGTCGTTCCTCGTAGATAACGGAATATATGTTTAATTCCGTTCCAGTGTCTCTTTGTTGGATATGAGCTAAATCTTGCCAACAGATTCACGGCAAAAGATATATCAGGCCTTGTACAATTTGTAAGGTACATAAGGGCACCGATGACACTTAGATATGGTACTTCTGGACCAAGAATATCTTCATCATCTTCACATGGACGGAATGGATCTTTTTCTATGTTTAATGATCTAACAACCATTGGAGTACTTAAAGGATTTGCTTTATCCATATTAAAACGTTTAAGAATCTTTTCTGTATAATTTGTCTGGTGAACAAACATTCCACATTCTTTTTGTTCGATTTGCAAACCCAGACAATACTTGGTTTTTCCAAGATCCTTCATTTCAAATTCTTCCTTCAAGTATGACACAACTTCTTGAATTTCCTTACTCGTTCCAATGATGTTTAAATCGTCAACATATACAGCAATAATTACGCATCCGGATTTTGTTTTCTTAATGAAAACACAAGGGCATATTGAATTGTTTTACATATCCCTTTTTCATCAAATGATCACTTAGTCGATTATACCACATTCGACCTGATTGCTTTAACCCATATAACGATCTTTGTAATTTCACAGAATAACATTCTCTGGGTTTTGAACTTTGTGCTTCAGGCATCTTAAATCCTTCAGGGATTTTCATATATATATTACTATCAAGTGATCCATATAAGTAAGCTGTAACAACATCCATAAGACGCATTTCTAAATTTTCAGATACCGCCAAGCTAATCAAATACCAAAACGTAATTGCATCCATCACAGGAGAATACGTTTCTTCATAATCAATTCCAGGCCTTTGAGAAAAACCTTGTGCAACAAGTCGAGCTTTATATCTTACTATTTCATTTTTCTCATTTCGCTTTCGAATAAAAACCCATTTGTATCCAACAGGTTTTACACCTTCAGGTGTAAGGACTATAGGTCCAAAAACATTACGTTTATTTAGCGAATCAAATTCAACCTGGATGGCATCTTTCCATTTTATCCAATTCTGCCGATTTTTACATTCACCAAAAGATTTTGGTTCATGATCTTCGTTATCATTTATGATGTCGATTGCCACATTATAAGAAAATATATCATCAATTTCATCTATATCTTTTCGGTTCCATATTTTTCCAGTATTAATGTAATTGATAGAGATTTCATGATTCTCGTCAGTTTGTGGTTCTGACAGAACATTTTCATCATCATGTGTTTCTTCAGGAACACCATTCTCTATTTTGTGATCATCATGTGTTTCTTCAGAAACATCATTCTTTATTTTGTGATCATCGTGTTTCTCAATGAATTTTCTTTTTCGAGGATTTTTATCCTTGGAACCGACTGGCCTTCCACGCTTCAGGCGTTTAATGACATCATGAGTATCTTCCATTTGTTTCTTTGGAATTTCAATTCGAGCAGGGGCATTTGCAGCATGTATATATGATTTAGTTACCCCTTTTGGGTCTGCAAATGCATCTGGTATTTGATTTGCTATTCTTTGCAAGTGCACAATTTGCTGTACATCCTTTTCACATTGTTTTGTTCTTGGATCCATATGTAACAATGATGATACATACCACGTAATTTCCTTTTCGGTATGTTTCTGTTCTCCCCCTAACATTGGGAAGATTTCCTCATTAAAATGACAATCAGCAAAACGTGCTGTGAACACGTCTCCTGTCTGAGGTTCAAGATATCGAATGATTGATGGACTATCATAACCGATATAAATTCCAACCTTTCTTTGAGGTCCCATTTTCTTTCGTTGCGGTGGTGCAATAGGCACATACACCATACATCCAAAAATTCTCAGATGAGAAATGTCTGGTTCTTGACCAAATGCAAGCTGTAATGGGGAGTATTTATGATATGCACTTGGTCTGATGCGAATTAATGCAGCGGCATGTAAAATTGCATGTCCCCATATAGAAATAGGGAGTTTTGTTTTCATAATCATTGGTCTAGCAATCATTTGCAGACGTTTAATCAATGATTCAGCCAATCCATTATGTGTATGTACATGAGCAACATGATGCTCAACAATGATTCCCATAGACATACAATAATCATTGAAAGTCTGGGAAGTAAATTCACCAGCATTATCAAGTCTAATTTTCTTGATTGTATAATCGGGAAATTGATTCCTCAATTTTATTATTTGAGCAAGTAATCTTGCAAATGCAACATTTCGAGTTGACAATAAACATACATGTGACCATCTGCTGGAGGCATCAATCAATACCATAAAGTATCTGAATGGTCCACATGGTGGATGGATTGGTCCACAAATATAACCCTGAATACGTTCAAGAAACATTGGTGATTCAGTTTGGATTTTGCCTGGTGATGGTCTTATAATAAGTTTTCCGAGAGAACAAGCTTTACATTGAAACTTATTATTCTGAAAGATCTTCTGGTCTTTCAACGGATGACCATGTGTATTTTCTATAATTCTTCGCATCATTGTTGAACCAGGATGTCCCAATCGATCATGCCAATTGGTTAATATCAAAGAATTATCAACTACCATGTTTGATTCAATGGGACTTATATGTGTATAATGCAATCCAGTAGGGAGCATTGGTAGTTTTTCAATCACAAATAAAGATTGTCAATACACATTACACCATGTATCTATACACTTATAACATTGGATATCAACCACGATTTAGAAACGGGATTTTGGCACTAAAGACACTTAAATTTAATATATACTAGTAAAAGACGCACACACGTTGCACGTGATATTATTATTTTTTAATTTGATCAAATAATATCAAACAATTAACACGAAATTATTTTCAATTTAGAATAGTTGTTCGAAGGAAAGTTTTGTTTAAAATTTTTTTCTATGTAAAATATGAAGTGATTTGATGATGTTTTTAGTAGGGTACGAAGATTAATTATGAAATTAAATATTTTGGTGTAAATGATGACTCATTACTTGATTACATATCTTTATTTCATCCGATGTTCGACTCGATTTCTATAACATCATAGTTAAATATATTGTTTTATAATTTTTATATCATACGTTATTTACCTTCTTATCAGATGGTGTCTTGAGGTTTCACAAAGTACGTGTAGTGTTGAATGTAAGAAGATATTCAGTGGGCCCATTTGTCCTCAAGGCCCGGAACAAAGTTCGAAGCATGGTCAGCCCAGTCTTGAGGCCAAGTTGGGCCAGGTTCCTAATTGAGCTAAGTTTTTAATTTGTATTTATTGCGAATATGAATCGGCAGAAGAGCCCAATAAATAAATATGGTAGAATACATATGGACAAAAGTTGATTTTAACACACTCTTTATTTTAATATCTATTTTTATTCTTAATATATATTAAACTGGAACACTTCATGATAACTTCAAAATCCAAAAATATCTTTTAATTTCCTTACAATTTCTCTACGACTCTACCAATTATTAGAATCTTCAGTTTTTTTTTTGGAGCAAAGGAAATGAGTTTAACCATCATCGAAACAACAATTGTGAGTGGAAGTTTGTGCAAACCTTGGAAAATGGACTCAATAATTGTCATCTTAATGGACAAGTGATTAATTATTATCTAATAGTAGTTCTCTTGTGAGACGATCTTATAAATTTTTATCTAAGAGACGCATCAACTCTACCGATATTCATAATAAAAAGTAATACTTTTGGTATAAAAAATAATAATTTTTCATGGATAACCCAAATAAGAGATCGGTCTCATAAAATACAATCCGTGAGATCATCTCACACAAGTTTTTGTCATTATATTAAGACTCGAAAAGTTTTCTTTGCTTTAATCTCTCTTTTTCCAACCAAAAGTCCTATCATTCATTCGATAAAAATAAAGCAAAAGCAAGTCTCAAAAAAGGAAGTATATATATATATATATATATATATATATATGTATATATATATATATATATATATATAATTATATATATATATATGTGTGTGTGCGCGTGTAAAGACTCGAAAAGTCTTCTTTGCTTTAATATCTCTCTTTCCAACCAAAAGTCCAATAATTCATTCGATAAAAATAACGCAAAAGCAAGTTTCAAAAAAGGGAGGATATTGTTGTGAAAAAATAAAAATTTACGGTAAAAAGTAAAAATCTCAAACTCTCAAAATTATCAAACTACACACTTTATAATATTTTCTCTCAACTCAATTGTTATTTTCTTCACAAATGAGTGCTCTATTTATAGAGTTTCATATACAAATATTCCAAAAATAAATTACCTCATTACATACATCATCACACACTAATTTTCAATATTCAACACCTAATTTTACCTAATTTTCAACATTCAACATTCAACATACACATTTTAATATTATATTTTCAACACTCCCCCTTGTGATGATGATCATAATGATTGTCTTCGATACGTGTTTTTATATTGCCTCGTTAAAAACCTTACTTGGAAAAACCCATTGGGATAAAAACCATAGTAAGGGAAAAAGAGTGCAGTCACGTAAACTCCCCTGATGTTGACATGAACAATTCTTCACAAATTTCGTAGATTGCGCATCCCAATATTATATATGTGCTTTCTGAATATTGACGTAGGAAGTGTCTTTGTGAAGAGATCTGATGAGTTTTCACTTGATCGAATGTGACGAACATCAATACATTTATTCTTCTCAAGCTCCTTGGTGAATGCGAAGAACTTAGGAGGAATATGTTTAGTTCTGTCGCTTTTTATGTATCCTTCTTTCATTTGAGCAACACATGCAGCATTATCTTCATATAGTATCACAGGTTTCTCGTCGAATGATAATCCGCATGAGATTTGGATATGTTGGGTCATTGATTTTAACCACACACATTCACGGCTTGCTTCATGTAGTGCAATAATCTCGGCATGATTTGATGAAGTTGTTACTAGTGTTTGTTTCTGTGAACGCCAAGAAATTGCAGTGCCTCCACGAGTAAATATATATCCAGTTTGGGAACGTGCCTTGTGTGGATCAGATAAGTATCCAGCATCGGCAAAACCAATTATACTTGGATTAGCATCTTTTGAATACAAAAGTCCCAAGTCTGTCGTTCCTCGTAGATAACGGAATATATGTTTAATTCCGTTCCAGTGTCTCTTTGTTGGATATGAGCTAAATCTTGCCAACAGATTCACGGCAAAAGATATATCAGGCCTTGTACAATTTGTAAGGTACATAAGGGCACCGATGACACTTAGATATGGTACTTCTGGACCAAGAATATCTTCATCATCTTCACATGGACGGAATGGATCTTTTTCTATGTTTAATGATCTAACAACCATTGGAGTACTTAAAGGATTTGCTTTATCCATATTAAAACGTTTAAGAATCTTTTCTGTATAATTTGTCTGGTGAACAAACATTCCACATTCTTTTTGTTCGATTTGCAAACCCAGACAATACTTGGTTTTTCCAAGATCCTTCATTTCAAATTCTTCCTTCAAGTATGACACAACTTCTTGAATTTCCTTACTCGTTCCAATGATGTTTAAATCGTCAACATATACAGCAATAATTACGCATCCGGATTTTGTTTTCTTAATGAAAACACAAGGGCATATTGAATTGTTTTACATATCCCTTTTTCATCAAATGATCACTTAGTCGATTATACCACATTCGACCTGATTGCTTTAACCCATATAACGATCTTTGTAATTTCACAGAATAACATTCTCTGGGTTTTGAACTTTGTGCTTCAGGCATCTTAAATCCTTCAGGGATTTTCATATATATATTACTATCAAGTGATCCATATAAGTAAGCTGTAACAACATCCATAAGACGCATTTCTAAATTTTCAGATACCGCCAAGCTAATCAAATACCAAAACGTAATTGCATCCATCACAGGAGAATACGTTTCTTCATAATCAATTCCAGGCCTTTGAGAAAAACCTTGTGCAACAAGTCGAGCTTTATATCTTACTATTTCATTTTTCTCATTTCGCTTTCGAATAAAAACCCATTTGTATCCAACAGGTTTTACACCTTCAGGTGTAAGGACTATAGGTCCAAAAACATTACGTTTATTTAGCGAATCAAATTCAACCTGGATGGCATCTTTCCATTTTATCCAATTCTGCCGATTTTTACATTCACCAAAAGATTTTGGTTCATGATCTTCGTTATCATTTATGATGTCGATTGCCACATTATAAGAAAATATATCATCAATTTCATCTATATCTTTTCGGTTCCATATTTTTCCAGTATTAATGTAATTGATAGAGATTTCATGATTCTCGTCAGTTTGTGGTTCTGACAGAACATTTTCATCATCATGTGTTTCTTCAGGAACACCATTCTCTATTTTGTGATCATCATGTGTTTCTTCAGAAACATCATTCTTTATTTTGTGATCATCGTGTTTCTCAATGAATTTTCTTTTTCGAGGATTTTTATCCTTGGAACCGACTGGCCTTCCACGCTTCAGGCGTTTAATGACATCATGAGTATCTTCCATTTGTTTCTTTGGAATTTCAATTCGAGCAGGGGCATTTGCAGCATGTATATATGATTTAGTTACCCCTTTTGGGTCTGCAAATGCATCTGGTATTTGATTTGCTATTCTTTGCAAGTGCACAATTTGCTGTACATCCTTTTCACATTGTTTTGTTCTTGGATCCATATGTAACAATGATGATACATACCACGTAATTTCCTTTTCGGTATGTTTCTGTTCTCCCCCTAACATTGGGAAGATTTCCTCATTAAAATGACAATCAGCAAAACGTGCTGTGAACACGTCTCCTGTCTGAGGTTCAAGATATCGAATGATTGATGGACTATCATAACCGATATAAATTCCAACCTTTCTTTGAGGTCCCATTTTCTTTCGTTGCGGTGGTGCAATAGGCACATACACCATACATCCAAAAATTCTCAGATGAGAAATGTCTGGTTCTTGACCAAATGCAAGCTGTAATGGGGAGTATTTATGATATGCACTTGGTCTGATGCGAATTAATGCAGCGGCATGTAAAATTGCATGTCCCCATATAGAAATAGGGAGTTTTGTTTTCATAATCATTGGTCTAGCAATCATTTGCAGACGTTTAATCAATGATTCAGCCAATCCATTATGTGTATGTACATGAGCAACAGGATGCTCAACAATGATTCCCATAGACATACAATAATCATTGAAAGTCTGGGAAGTAAATTCACCAGCATTATCAAGTCTAATTTTCTTGATTGTATAATCGGGAAATTGATTCCTCAATTTTATTATTTGAGCAAGTAATCTTGCAAATGCAACATTTCGAGTTGACAATAAACATACATGTGACCATCTGCTGGAGGCATCAATCAATACCATAAAGTATCTGAATGGTCCACATGGTGGATGGATTGGTCCACAAATATCACCCTGAATACGTTCAAGAAACATTGGTGATTCAGTTTGGATTTTGCCTGGTGATGGTCTTATAATAAGTTTTCCGAGAGAACAAGCTTTACATTGAAACTTATTATTCTGAAAGATCTTCTGGTCTTTCAACGGATGACCATGTGTATTTTCTATAATTCTTCGCATCATTGTTGAACCAGGATGTCCCAATCGATCATGCCAATTGGTTAATATCAAAGAATTATCAACTACCATGTTTGATTCAATGGGACTTATATGTGTATAATGCAATCCAGTAGGGAGCATTGGTAGTTTTTCAATCACATATTTCTTTCCTGATTTATATGTGATAAGACACATATATTTCTCATTCCCTTCATTCATTGTTTGAGTATCATACCCATGGGAATATATATCATTAAAACTCAACAAATTTCTTTCCGATTGTGGTGAATATAAAGCATCATTGATCAAAAATTTTGTACCATTAGGTAACAAAAATTGTGCTTTACCACATCCTTTAATCAAGTCTACAGGACCTGATATTGTATTCACCGTTGTTTTTGTTGGTTTTAGTTCCAAGAAATATCTTTTATCTCGGAGGATAGTGTGAGTTGTCCCACTATCAGGTATGCAAACTTCAGCTTTGCTCATAGCATTTTCCATATTTGAACTTCAAAAAAATATGCAATGAAATAAATTACTGACAATATATATTTAAATATAACACATTTCATAATTATACAATAAAACATTATTCTATGAATACATGAAAAATAAATTATTGTACATTTATATTCTACCATTATATTGTTCATTTTCAGAGAAATCGTTGAGAAAATCTGCAGCATCAATGTTGTTCATTTCTATCCCACCAACATATTGATCATTTCCAGAGAAATCATTCATAAAATCACCAGCATCAAGATGAGTTGAATCACTCAAACGGTCACTGCGTTCAGTGAAGTTGGTCTCCTTTTCTTTCCCCTTTAATGATTCTTTATAAAGTTTACAAAGGTGCTCAGGGGCTCGACAAACTTTGGACCAATGTCCTGGAGTACCACATCTGTAACAAGAACTTTCATATCTTTTTGAGTGATTTTCATTAACACTTGTATTTTCATGATGCCTTTTCTGTGGATGGTTTGGGACGCTCTTTTGAGATGAGTTATAAAAATAACTATCTCTATTATTTTCAAAACCACGGCCGCGTCCACGACCACGACCAATTCCACGTCCACGTCCACGTCCACGACCTCGACCTCGACCAAAACCTTGTCTTTGAAATTGATTTTGGTTTCCAGGTTTAAATTCATTTTTACTTACAGCATTTACTTCTCGAAATGCTGTTGATCCAGTGGGTCGGGACTGATGATTTCTCACTAGAAGCTCGTTGTTCTTTTCCGCCACAAGAAGACAGGCGATGAGTTCAGAATATCTGGCAAATCCACGTACTCTATATTGTTGCTGTAGAGTAATATTTGATGTATGAAATGTGGAAAATGTTTTTTCAAGCATCTCAGATTCAGTAATCTCATGGCCACAAAATTTCAATTGCGAGATTATTCTATACATCGCCGAATTGTAATCACTGACTTTTTTAAAGTCTTGGAATCTCAACGTATTCCATTCATCCCGGGCGGTCGGAAGTATAACTTCCCTTATATGTTCAAATCTCTCTTTTAATCCCTTCCACAAAGCCATGGGATTTTTTTCAGTCAGATATTCACATTTCAATCCATCGTCGAGATGTCGACGTAAAAATATTATGGCTCTTGCCTTTTCTTGTGACGTGCATATGCCATTTTCTTTAATGGTCTCGCTTAGACCTAATGACTCAAGATGCATTTCTACATCTAGAGTCCATGGCATATAATTTTTCCCAGTAATGTCAAGAGCGATGAATTCGAGCTTTGTCAAGTTTGCCATGGTGGTACTAAAAATCACGATGCATTTTATTAGTTAATGAATATTGCAATACAAAGTAATGGATAAACAACAAGTACAAGTATTCGTAAAAATAAAGAAAACACTCGAGGAGGATATTCTCCGATAAATACAAGACTCGTGAGTATGATAACTAAAATAATTAAAAATAACCTTGCGAAAGTCATCTTCTTTTTTTCTTCGAAAATTTGATGAAGAATAATTTTTAGAGAAGAAGAGAAAATTGGAGTGATTGAATGTGTTTGTGAGATCATATTTATAGGGCAAAAACTAGCCGTTTTTTACCATTTATGACCGTTGGTGTATAAAAAAAATAAAGGTATGTATTTGTATAATTTTATGGTAATAATATGGTATATATAATATTAGACATGTTTAAATAATTATGTATATCATATCATAATATTATAATGAGTGTCATAATTTATTTTGTTTAAAAACCTTATAAGCTTTTATACTTGTCGTATCCCTTACCGGGAGTGTGGGATGTCGTCTTAACATCCTCCCAGGATTTATAACAAGTTTATGAAAAATTTATTTTATTATTTCTAATAATAACATTATATTATATATTAAATAAATACACAATAAATAAATAACAGTAAAATAAATATAATTATTTTTGTTACCTTTTTCTTCTGTTTGGAGCTTGGAAAAGTATGTAGGACTTTTAGAGCTTCGTGCTGATAACGTGTTGTGAAAAAGTAAAAATTTACGGTAAAAAGTAAAAATCTCAAACTCTCAAAATTATCAAACTACATACTTTATAATATTTTTCTCTCAACTCAATTGTTATTTTCTTCACAAATGAGTGCTCTATTTATAGAGTTTCATATACAAATATTCCAAAATAAATTACCTCATTACATACATCATCACACACTAATTTTCAATATTCAACACCTAATTTTACCTAATTTTCAACTTTCAACATTCAACATACACATTTTAATATTATATTTTCAACATATATATATATATATCATCAGTGCGTGATAAGAATCAAATAACCTTTGATATACGCAAACATGTATGGATTTCAAAGCACAAATCCTTCTACAATAACATTCAACCCCACAGTCTCCAAGTACTACATAACCTTCGGCGGAGCCACCATCGAAACCACCGTCACCGCCACAGCAGCAACCGCTGCCGAATGGGTTGCTGAGATCACCACCCTTTACGCTGGAAGCCCCATGGTGGTCGGTCTGGACGTCGAATGGCGGCCACATTCAGTCCGATCGATGAGCAACAAATCAGCCACCCTCCAACTCTGCATCGGTGGAAAATGCTTGATCCTCCAGCTCTTCTACATGGATAAAATCCCAGAATCGCTCAAGAATTTTCTTCTGGACCCCAACTTCACCTTCGTGGGGGTCGAAGTGGGTGATGATATCTTGAAGTTGAAGAATGAATATGAGCTGGACTGCAGCAGCAGCAGGGATGTCAGGGAGGCGGCGAAAGAGCGGTGGCCGGGGAGGTTTCGACGGCCGGGATTGAAGGATCTTGCTTTCGAAGTGTGTGGGATGAACATGAGGAAACCCATTCATGTGTGCATGAGTAACTGGGAAGCAAGAGAGCTTAGTAAGTATCAGATTGAGTATGCATGCCTTGATGCTTATGCTTCTTACAAGATTGGTCACAAGCTCCTTATAGAGGCTTGAGTTTGCTAAAAATTAATGGATTTTAAATAAAAGCTATATTGTTTGCTAAATATCTCAAATTATGTATGAGAATGGAGAATGATTAATTTTAAACCGATAACTATTCACCATACTGTCTGGTTCAATTTATTTTGGTTTTTGATCTTAGATTAGAAATATATAATTCGATATTCGAAATTTTGACACAACGATGTCATATAAATTATGGGTCGTATATATTTTGTAGGTTCAGATTTCTGATTTTTTTCGATTTGAACCAAAAGTTTAAATACTCCAACTCTAAACATAGAAAATGTATTTTTAATGCCAAATTTAGATATAATATTGTTTTAACTTCTATTCATAAATAATTTTGAAAATTAAGCTTAACAGATTAACATATAAGTGATTTGTTAGCAATCGAACGCTCAATTAATGCCTCGTACTGAATTTTGTATGCAATATTAGTGTGGCTAGAAGTTATTAAATTCTATTAAGACCAACAATTCTCTTCCTATATATAATATTTCTGTTAAATGAACATTGGATTTAACTGAGTTCTTTTTTATGTTCTTTCTACTATATTAAATAGATGCACTTTGTCGGAAGAATGAACACAAACGATACAAGATTAATACTTCTCTTAGAGCAATTGCTCTATGAAATTTATAACATAATGAAGTTCTCAAATTCAACGTCTTGTAAATGAAATATATCAATATAAACTTCTATTTTGGCTATAGGTAACATAAACTACGAGGCCACTCTTATAAATTTGAGGGCACCTCCACCTAATAGCACAAGCTTTTTAACCGAGTCGAGTTACTCGAAGCAACGACATGTGTGAAACAAAACTCGTGTCAGTTGTTTCCTATAAATATCGCATCCTGAACTACTCGTAAAGTTACCGCTACTGTATGTATAGCAGAAACCAGATCTTCTCTGTTTGAGAATCTGATTTTCATCAGACTAGAATCTGTGACTTGGCAAGCCTGCGGGAGCACTTCTTTCGGCTAGAGTTGCTCAAAGCACAGACGCAGGATTCAAGAAGATCGTAGTCTTCTTCCCAAAACAAAAGGGATGCCATTTCGGGATTATCCAGCAGCATTTTAGATGTCAGATATCCAGCGACAGACCATGTTTGGTATAGTCTAGCTTGCTTTCCGATGAACTTTCCATTCCTTGTGTCGTAATACTCAGGCCATTGATCTGTTTGAAGTCTTTTTTCGGCTAAAGTTATTGCTTCCTTGGCCAGTTCTGTCCTACCCATCTTCATGCATGCCAATGTGAACTGAGAGAACATATGTGAAGAATTCAAGAAAGGTTCTTATCGATTAACTTCAATGAGAGTATGATACTCCCTCAGGAACAATTAGGAGAAATACGGGCACAAATTAACATGAATCTGGTATCATTAACATAATATACTCGCAATATACGTTTTTGAGTTACACGGACCAAATATACAAGAAATCACCCTCTGAAGTTTATACCAATATTAACCTAATGTTTTGGGTTCTTTTTCTTCATTTTCGTAAAAAATCGGTTAATGTTATTTAATACCATCTGTTCATCAACTAAAACAAAATGAAGATTTGATAAACTTTAGCTACAGGATAATTTCCATTCGATCTAGTATCTTGATGAGAAAAAAGTTAATTTCCATGCTATTCTTACCTGCCATAGAAGTGTTGGCCAAGATCCACCATTATGGTACGACCAAGGTCTGCACAATTCCAATAAATGACATTCAGGACATTATATTTTAGCCATTAAAATTTTCAAGCCCACTTCATGATACACATATGGACTGAGGTATACATTTTTGTAATAGATAAACCTTCACATACATTGGAAGTTGAAAACAACACATTACACAAGAAGTGGAAACTTACGTATTCTTTGGATCACTGCCAGTGATTATTCGCCATTCTTCTGACTCCAGAGCAGGGTAACATATCTTCAAAGGCATTTGACCAATAAGATCAACCCATTTAGCTTCTATAAGATTGAGTATAGCCTCATTTTGTTTTGGAGTACCCAAGGACGACACTATGGACCAGAGATTTCCAAGTGTGAAGAACCTGAAGTCCATGTGGGCTGGCTGCAGATTGCCAATAAGATAACCACCCGTCTCAGGAATCCAATGCATCAACCAATCAGGAATTTGTTCAGGGTATATGTTAAACTTGTTAGTGGCTTCCATGGAATACTCCTCAGTCTTATACCGGTATATTTCATTAATTTTCTTCAGATCAACCCAGTAATATTCACGAATATGAAATGACAGCGCACTGAGCCTATTACTCACAGCCCTGACCAAATTTTTGGATCCATCATCTAATGTAAGCAACTCACGTGAACACCGAAGGGCTGAGTAAAACAAAGCCTGCAGAATGAAACATGTTAAGAGCAAAGCTTTGAATAGTTGCTCCAAGGTTTCTACCTCTAAATTGTAGCGTGTAAGCATTTGCTTGGAATTTTTTTATAGCTTAATCATACACACTCTCCTATTCATATTGAAAGTAAATCACATGTATATGACAGTGAACCAAGTATGCAATTTTTAGTTGATATCCGAAGATGAATTGAGCTTTCCTTCACCAACTTTAACAGCTAATGAGAACTGCTATCAATTTCTCAAAATTCAAATAGCTAGTGACAGAAAAGGAAGCCCACAAAGACTTTCGAGTGACCAACAAAGTAAGAAAAACAGCCTGGAAGAAAGGCCCAAATACGTAAATATACGAGAACTGATGGAAGAACTTACTTGAATCTCTAAGGGATGACCATGAATACCCATTCGTCGATCTATCATACAAGAGCCATCCGTGACAAGCAATGAAGGGAACATATCGAAACCATCAGACAAGCAAAGGTTTAGAATAAGTTTTATCCCTGTCTGAACATCCACCCTTTCCTGTAATGCATAGTCACCAGTAAGCTTCCCATAAGCTCTCAACAAGATGATCCACCATAGTCCTACACAAAACTTAAAATATAAATTTTAAAGAACTAGCAAGTCGATTGACACAACTTACTGTTCTAATTCAAATGCAGTTGAATTAAACAAAGCTCATTTTCATTAAAAAAAAGGGATATTAAAATGAAACTACTAAGGGGCAGAAATAAGAAAAGAGATCAAATAATGCCACATATTTACTCGAACTCAAATATGCAAGTTGCAACTACTAATCACTAGCATTATGTAGAAACAGGTACCAGAGTCCACAGGTGCTACACGGCCAATAGCTGACTCTCCAAAATCGGGATCTAAAACTTCTTCAAACTTGTTATCATCTAAAGCTACAGATCTAACTTTAAAACTTGCTGGCATCAATCCCTGTCCAGGGCTATAACAGTCCACTGTTTTCTCCCAACTCTAGTAACAAATAAGAGAACATTAGGAACAAGAAATATAAATGAAAAGAATTAAATAACCAACTCACACCCCAAGTGACCTCCACAAAGATCAGTAAGATAAATATCTGAGTAAACCAAGAACTGAGCCTGAGCAACAGATCATTTTCGTATCTACCTCATTGGTTTCACGTTATCATCTGTTCACCCTGTAGTTGCTCTAAGAAAATGAATAGCACATTGTAGAATGAAACTTAAATTGAAATTGCAAAAAAGAGAAACTAGTATTGCATTTCTAAGCCAACATGCGTTTTTGTAAAGTTTAAAATGCACTTTAGTTCTTATCAACTGAAAACCTGCTGCACACACCAATATGTCAGAGTGAAAAATAGAGTAAAAGGTCTTCTCTGTTGCAATAAATAAGAAAAAGGATCTAAAATTGTAAATCTTGTCATGATTAGATTCATCCAGTCTCCCAATCACCGAATTGGAATTCCAGAAAACTGATTGAGCCTCATCCGTTTAAAAATGGATAAGTAAATAAGTTTCTTAAAGATGTCCATAAACAATTTCACTAGAGGTTTCATAATTATATTCCTATGTAATGCCATCAGATACCAAGATTCAACTCCTCGCCCTATTTGCTAGAACCCAATACCCCCTTATTTCTTCTTCTCTTCGTTAACTTTCTATCGTTTGCATTTTGCAATCATTTGATACCTCTAAAACATGCAAAATTATCCACTCAAACAATTTACTTTCCATAACCTCAATCCATAAAAAATGGAGTCTTGGTAACATGACCAATTTGGGAGAAAAAACAGTATGAATACCTGTAGCTGCAGGGTGTGAAGCAGAAAATTCCTCACGATCTCCCCTTCCCCCTTCAGCAAAAATGCGAAGGCTGACGGTACAAAATCTCTTATAAACACCTGATCATAGTTCAGAGGCAACTTGTCATTAGGATCATTGGCAGCCAGAGTCCCCACAGGACTCCCACAATACGACACAATGGCGTTCCTCAGCAGCCTCCACGCCTCCTTTTCCACCTCAGACTCTTCTTTACCTGCTCTCACACTCTTAGTTTCATCTGATCTCTCACTTTTTAAATCATTTTCAAGATTTTCAGATTTTATCTCATCTTCGTTTATCGTTACATTTGAATCCAAATCAATCTTCTCCACCGCCAACGGCTTGGCATTAAGCCCACCATGCACATAAATTCTCTCGAAATTCTTATCATTCACGTGTGTTTTAACAGAAGTTGACAAATCCCTGATATTTGATGCAGCACACGCAATCACAAAATGGCTTCTTGGGCAAGAATCACGGCAGTGGGTGTTTGACAAAATACCCGTCTGACCCCGATTCCAATTTTGGGAAGAACATGATCTCTGAGCATTGTTGAATATGGTCTTAAACCCGGAAAACCGAGAGGAACATGTGTGAAAGTTGTGGGTTCTAAATGGAAAATTAGAACAAACCGAAAACTTGGAGGCTTGGGGAAAAGGAACTACCAAGAAAGGCGCGCTCTTACAAGGTAAAAAGATTCTACAACCGGGCTTCATGTTAAAAAATCTGACCGATTTCATCCCAAAACTGGTACTAGAAAAAATCCGTAACAGATCGTACAATATGTAAAAGAATCAAATACTACGCAACTAAAATCTAGTTCTTGGTCACCAATATATATATATATATATATATATATATATATACTCGTGCAAAACAAACGGATATAGGAAATGTGACGAGGGCAAAAATTCGAGGAAACAATATCGGATTTCGTGGGAAAGAAATGACGGGAATTCTTGAAAGACGGGAAATGGCGGCTTCCACAAGTGGGGTATCGTATTGCATTTCTTGCGCGTGATATTTTCCTAAATTAGACTTGGGACGCCCATTTGGAATGTGGGGATTTTTTCATTTGGGAATATCATTTCATTGGACAGTTTATTTTATTTTATTTTATTTTATTTTATAAAGTTGGGATTGAAATAAAAAACAAAGAATATGGAGCATGTGACATAAATGTGGGCTCACGTTCTTGCTCAAAACTATTGCAAATTTTTTTATAATTAATTTGATTTATATTAAAATAAAATTCATATCATATTTATAGAAGTAGTAAGGGTCATAGTGTAAATTTGATAGGCATAATATTGAAAATATTTTGTAATAAGAATTTTTTTGGTACAAAATATAATATTTTTTTTGGCTAAAAAAATTCTATCCTTTTTCTAAGTTATGAGAAACTTTTATCTTTTAAAATGTTATTTAGTATATATTGGCTTTGGCATGATCACTTTTTTTATCATAAAAATAATTTTTATTTTTAATTAATTTACAATATGTTTTTGTGTTTTAACTTACTGAAAAAAAAGAGTAGGTTTCTTATGAGACAGTCTCACAGGATCTTTATCTGTGATATAGGTCAAACCTTCTAATTACTTCACAATAAAAAGTAATACTTTTAGCATAAAAATTAATTTTTTCATGGGATGACTCCAAATAAGAGAATCCGTCTCACAAAATACGATATATGAGATCATCTCATACAAGTTTTTGCCCAAAAAATATATCTAATCTGAATAAGAAAATCATCTATCCAATTTTTAATTGATGAACAAAATATTTTTTATAAATTAATTTTTATTTTTTCATACGCAAAAGTCACTACTAGTTATTTGTCATAGATTATAGATATTATATTTTTCACATAATTATATATAACATTGATTGAATTTGGACTTATTTGGATTATCCATATATTATGTTTTACAACATCATTTCAGCCCAGCGTTCACTTCCAAAATCCCAACTCCTACCCAATTGCCCAATTCTACTCATTTGCAGCTTCCGAGATCATCCCAAAATTATCTGAATTCGGAGACCATAGGTATCTTTTTCCTTGTATCTTTGTATTTTCGAGTTTTTGAATTAATGTATGAGCTTTTGCCGTTTAGTGATTTCGATTTTGGCTAATCTGATTGATTTAAATTGATTAATGGAATCTGGATTTGCTTTTTCATTATTCGTTAGCTGAAATATTGTTATTGGAAATGGGCCACTTGAATTTTTACAATATTTTTTCTTCATTCATCGGGCAACCGACAGTACTTGATGTGCCCCCTGGAATCTTGTGGTGAATTTTTTACGAAGGTTTTATGGATGTAATGGTGGTGGTCTTCCTGTTAGCCTTTTGAACTTGATGAAAACCTTAGCAATTGTTGGCTCTTACCATTCACAGTTCCATTTTTGTTCAGCACAAGAGCAATCCTTGTGGAGTCTGCATTCGAGATTCCGAAATTAAATCTCGATTGGAGTACCTCATAGACAATGGCAGCGATTTACAGCTTCTATATTATCAACAAATCAGGTGGTCTTATTTTCTACAAGGTTAGCACAGACATGTAAAAACTCGGTATTCGATTTGTCAAGCATTGTAAGCGATACAAGGGAGGAATTAAAAGTTGCATATTTATGTCTTTAAGGATTACGGGTCAGCTGGAAGAATGGACACAAACGATAGTTTGAGACTGGCAAGCTTGTGGCATTCAATGCATGCCATATCTCAACAGCTTTCCCCTGTTTCTGGGTGCTCCGGAATTGAGCTTCTCCAAGCCGATACTTTTGATCTCCATTGCTTTCAATCTCTCACTGGTGTCAAAACACTCTTTTTTTTTCTTTCTTTTTCTGCCTCCTTGATCTTTTGTAAGGACTGTCAGTATCTCCTTTTGTGGTTTCTGTTGTTATTTGGCTTCTGAGATATGTTTTTTCTTGTGTAGATTAGGGCAGATTTATAGTATTGGAAATTGCTTGGTCGAGTAAGTGCATAGATAACTCTGAATTGTCCGGTCTGATTCGAATTGTCTGAATGATGATGACTCATTAACACCGTGATACACCCTGAAGTAAACATAGTTAAATAGTCCATTGAAATGAAGTTCCAGGCTAAGCATCAAATAGCGACTCGTGCATCGAACAAATGATTGATAACGGGTAGTCACATATGATCCCAGAACAAAATAGCTGCATATTCCTTGTTATCCTCTCTGCGAACGGTTGACTCTGAACAGAAGATTGAAGTCATTATCTATTAATTTAATTCTTGTAATGTTTATCTTTTTATTGTGATTGATGATAAATTTCGGGGATGTTGTTGCTAAACCCTGAAAGCTGTCTTATTCAGAACTTGTTTCTTAATCGTTTATGTTGTTACAACATAAACCAACATCTTCACCTCTATGCTAATCACTTTTTTTCTTTCAGGTACCAAATTCTTCGTGGTCTGCGAACCTGGAGCCCAGCATATGGAGGGTCTCTTGAAATGTATTTACGAGCTATATACCGATTATGTTCTGAAGAACCCGTTTTATGAGATGGAAATGCCAATTCGCTGTGAGCTCTTTGACATAAATTTATCGCAAGCTGTACAGAAGGATCGAGTTGCTTTATTGGGAAGATGATTCAACACCCTGTTCGCTTCTATACTTTCTTGAGCTTTCTTTCGTTCATGTTTTTAACCGCGTGCGTCGGTGCGCTCATGCCATTAATATGTGATAATGTGTCATTAATGGATTTGAATTCCATTTTGGATTATGATAAAAAGTTGATGAACGATATTGTTTTTGATAACTTTATGGTCATAGATGAACTTTTTTCGTTGTCGATGATCTTTACTTACCCGTTCATATAGAAGTAAAACTTATCCCACAATGTAACTGCTGCTCTATCTTCTGTCTCGTTCAAACAAAAAGATCAAATATTCGTATTTCCGAAAAATTTCCCAAAATGTCATTCATGAAAATGCTGGAAATGAGACCAAAACCGCATATAATTTACGTGATAAGCCTGGTAATAGTTACATTCTGAAGTACATTTACATTTCCATACACCAACGTTCTTGCGATTACAAAAATTTATCAGCATGAGGCAAAATGAGGTAAAGTAACAAGAGAAATGAAACAATTAGATCTCTAACAAGGTCTCAAATTGAAACGATACAAGATCCTCTTCCCCTTATACCACGAAGTACGAAAAGTGTGCATGTCATAAACCACCAACTCTTCCATGAAGTACGAAAAGTGTGCATGTCATAAACCACCAACTCTTCAAAACTCCGTATTTCTTTTCATCGCGTCGATTATGTATAAACCATTCAAACGACGCTAAATGCGGATTGAATAGTCGATGAGAATCGAGACGCAATGGTCTGCGTAGCGAATGCTTGAAGCTGCTTCTTAGCATCTGGAGGTGAAAGACAAGTATTATTTATCAATGGGATTAATCAAAATAAAAACTAATACTAAGCTATCTCGATTAAATTTAAGTTCTTCATTGCGCCAGGATATGAATGAAGGATCATAAGTAAAAACCTTTTCATAAGTACGGCATTGTAACTAGCTCCAAACTAATGCAAAGTAACTAACAACGAGACTTGCATCGATAGCAAAATCATGTAAACAAGGAGCACCATGCTAACAAGTTTCAAAATGAAAGATCCCTTGGAAAACCAAGTGAGTCATTTATGTGCATCCAATGAAAATTTTTGTTGACTCTTTGTATAAATGATACAGAACTAACAGATGACAGCTTGATGTTGCAGGGGTATCATGAGCCACGAGCATTTTCTCCCCTCAAATTTGAAATTCGGACAGAACACCAAAAAACATCACATTTAATAATGAGAGATGGAACATTTTTATGGCTAGCCAGTGAGTAAGGCATTTGAAGCAAAGGGTCATCTCCAGAAACAACCTTTAAAAGAGGTCAAATCCAAAATTGATTTGGAATATCGTGGATATTATCTCAAGGGAGGTAATGGAATTCTGTTTACCCCAAATCAAGGACGTTATAGTTAAGTTACT
The DNA here is from genome assembly GCF_022965805.1 of Primulina eburnea. NCBI lineage: Eukaryota > Viridiplantae > Streptophyta > Magnoliopsida > Lamiales > Gesneriaceae > Primulina > Primulina eburnea. The sequence continues at coordinate 4,016,902 of NW_027331510.1, forward strand.
TTTGAGATCCATACTATGCATTATGCAACAATCGAAACTAAAAAAAGAACCAAACATGAGATGCGTGTCAGTAAGTCCACATACCTTTACGGCATTTGGTAAATCCAACAATATTGGCAATGCTCAGTGTCAAACATACACCAACAACAAGAAGATAATCAGCTTGAAACCTAATGATAGAGAATATGGCAAAGAAGATCCATGCGACCGCCTACAAGGAAAAGGCAATGCTTTAGGTGGATTTCAAGATATCAAATGGAAACGGCTTCTCAAAATGCTGTTAACATGACAAACGATTGAGACCAAATAGCAAGTAAAAATAGAAGCAACCTTGAAGTCCACCATGATGGCAAATAAGTTTAAATTCCATAGCTTTTGAAGAAAATGGATGATATACCAAGTGTTGGCAGAACACTTTTGTTTATGCTTTATGCTTAGCACTGTTGCAGCGACCACCTGATATTTCAACGATTCAAAATTTTTAATTAAAATTATTTGCTTACTGTGAGGTACAAGGTCCACCAGAACAGCCATGAATCCTTCTTGTTCATCCGAGCAAGTGACTAAGAAAGAGAGGATATATGGGGTGCAAAAACATTTATTATGCACTGTAATACAACTTTTAAAATAATGAAGGAAAGAACAAATGTAAACCCGCATATAAGATGCCTCACCTCTTGGTCAAGACATTCGAATTTCCACACACTTTCACCATCGTCATTTATTTCATTCCACCACCTAAGACCCACCAAGATGCGTCCACTTACGTTCTTGACTACCCAGAAATCAAGGGCAGATAGAAGTACAGTCACCACAAAAATGATGACAAAACTATCAAAAAAGAGAGTAGAAAGAATATAAAATGCCAAAGCAGCTGCCTGTCAAAACAGAGAATTTTTTTATCATCAGGAAATCAACAAACAAAATTAAAATCATAATTATAAAAAAGGTGACAAGGAAACTATGTTCAACCTTGAAAAGCACATGGAAGAAGCATATCTTTGGATGAGCATAATTCTCCCCTGGCGGCTGGCACCCAAAAAAAAAAGAGGTGAGCACTCCATCACTGTTTATTTAACTTTATCGTGCAGAGCAGAAAGGTTATTTTGTTTTTATTTATGTAAATATCATATCTATATTATCTTGAGATATTCAAAGTAACTAAGATAAGAAAAATGCAATCTCCAGAAAAGGCAAAGACTAAATTTAACTCTTCTTATACTAGAAAAATCGCACCGGAGAAAGTTCCATTACACAGGTACAACATAAACTGTTTTTCTCATACAAAAAAAGATCAACATATGAGCATTTGCTTCTAAACATAAAATTAGACACAGAGTTAGTCCTTTATAAAGTTTTGAAACGACTGTATTGTCAAATACATTAACATGAAAGAAATGCAATCAAATTCAGTACATACCTAGTTTTCATGTACTTAATTGGTTATAATTGAGAAGGGGTATTGAAAGCTTAGATGGGCCTGGCCAAGAAATCTATAACAAAAATGGAATACATTTTTGATAGAATGCCATTTTTAGAAAAATGAAAATATTGTTGGATAGCCACAACTTTAATAGCAACGCCAGAACTTGCAGCTTCAAATGCCATCTCATGCACTTGTGTAACCAAGCCATCGAGCAGAATTTTTTTCATCTAGAATTTACTGAGAAAAGCATCAATTAAGGGAATTTTATCAGGTAAAGCAGCTAAGACCAACTAAACAAAGGATCCCCAAATCAAATCACTAAATCAAGATGTTCCATCCGTTCACTACATCATTTGCCCCAGTATAAATCTCAACTTCTAAAATTATCCCAAATAAACAAGCTCGAGCCAAATCAAATCGCTAAATCAAGATGTTCCAACCGAATCAAAAGAAATCAGATCCCCTAAGTTTGATTCAACAAATGTAGTCGATCTGATTACCAGATCACAAAATATAATAGAATTAACCACTATATCATCTATAACACTCGCAAATTAATAGTTAGAAACACACCACGTGTTCAAGATATTCCTTTTGAAAGTAAACCAGATTACGAAAACTTACAGGATTTAGATCCATTTTATGCTGATAGTAAATTTGATGGAGATCTTCGATTCAGCTTCCAATTTTTTGATCAGATTTTATGTGTATATGTAGACCGAGCCGCTTCTCTTGGAGTCTTGAATTTACGTAAATGGAAGGAATTCTCGTTGATAATTAAGCACAAATTATTGAAGATTCAGTAATTGCAAAATAATCCCTGGATAACAACATATTTGAAAAATCACCCTAATATCTTCAGATTTATTGGAAAAATGACAAGTAATTTTTGAATTAGAATCCTTTATTTTAGGTGTGTATAATCTCAGTCGAGTCAGCATTTATGATGTTTACAGTAAAATATAATCTATTTTTTAGACTAGGTTTTTTGTGAGATGGTTTCGCGAATCTTTATCTGTGAGCCGAGTCAACCTTACCGATATTTACAATAAAAAATAATATTTTTAACATAAAAAATAATATTTTTTTCATAAATGATCCAAATAAGATATACGTCGTTTTGTCCATTTTTTATCTGCTAAAATGGATTTCTATTGTTTTTGAAGTCTTGGTAAATTATCGGTCGTCCTTATAGATAAAGTAACATATAATTTTTGTGTGATCGTATATTTAAAAAAATATTAGATTCAACAATAACCTTAAATTATAACTTTTGATTAATTATTAAGTATTTGATTTTAAAATTAATTCAAAGTTAAACTAAAAATATTTATTTCTCGTCTGCTCAAATATTGTGGTAAAAAAAAAAAATATATATATATATATATATATATATATATATATATATTTATGAAAATTTGTATTTTTGAGCGTATGTTTATCTATTTATAATTTTGATAATCTATATTATCAAATTTCAGTTGCATTTCAATTTTCGATAATTTCTAGTCTTTTTAATCAAAAATATTGACGTAAAATTACAGATGAATAATTTATTACTACGACATCAATATTATATCAGAAAAATGATCAAAATATAAAGATAACAAATTAAAAACTAAAATTTAACATAAATGACCAAAATCATATAAAGTCAAATAAATCCGACAAAAAATGAGATTTTTTCCAATATTTAATTATGGGACAAAAATAAAGGTTCTAAAAGGCAATTGAGTCATGTGGAGCGAAGCTATAAGATTTTTATGTAGCTAGATCGAGGTGAGAAATGGCGGTACAGGAGGAGAACTCGCGACCCGCGGTGGTGATCAACAGCCTCAGCTTCACTTACCCAGGAATCGACGGCCATCCTCCTCCAGGTTCCACCCCTTTGATCGATGAATTTTCCCTCACTCTCCACGGCGGCGATCGTTGTCTTCTTGTTGGCTCTAATGGCGCGGGTATTTTTATTTTCACTGAGGATTTTCAGCTTTTGCTTTTAATTCTGATAATTCAGTAAAAATCGATTCTTGATTGTTTGGTTATCACTAGGATAAGCAGTCACAATGAATTAGCCTTAGTTTCTTGATACGGTTCTAGAGTTTGCAATGAACCGATTGACAAATGGGCAATTGAGCAGCAGCGCCTGTTAGCATGAAATGCACATGATAGTCATAATTTCGTGTATGAAACTAATAGCCAAACTGTTGATTTACTGCGTGGGTTAAATGTACTGTGGGGCGTTGGCTACATTGATGAAATAACAATAAGCAGTAGTCCCCATGGAAACTTCTCTCCTCTCCTCTCTCTCATGCCTCCTTTCATATTGGTAACAACCTACTGATTGTACTAATTTAGTCACAAAAAATGTCAAAAAGCAATACAACCAAGTATTTATTAATTATAACTTCATCTATACGTGTACTCATTTTAATACAGGGTGGTCAATTCTCCTCTTTTTCTTTTTCGTTCTTTTTTTATTACAAAATGTTTATTGTGCCAACCGCTGAATTATCATTATTGAATCATGAAATGCATATTTCTTTTTAGGATCAAGTGGTTGTCAGCCAACACGTAAACAAATCTGGTGTGACATATTTGCGATTATGTAATAAACGCTGATGTGATTGCGGTTTTTCCGCGAAAAAGTTTTTTTTCTGGAGACTTTTTATGTCTCTTCTTTTTCTTTCATGTGTCTCTGGCATTTTTTCCTCTTGTGGTCATTGTATAATCTTGCAAACAATCGATTCTTATTGTATATAATTTAATCAGGGAAAACAACTTTACTGAAAATAATTGGTGGGAAGCATATGGTAGAACAAGAGATGGTAAAGGTTTTCGGAAGATCTGCATTTCATGACACAGCATTGACGGCTTCAGGAGACCTCTCTTATCTTGGTGGCGAGGTTGGTTTTAAATCTTATTTTTTCCTTCCACCATCATGTCAGTGGTTAACATCAGTCAGGATGATCTGTATTACAGCTGCTTATAGAAATGGAAACTTACTTTCAACTTCACAGTTTGGAATGTCTTTTTGCTGATTATTTGTGTCTTCTTTAGTTTAATAGAAAGTTAGCAGTACCAAGTTATATATTGCCAATTAGTGAGTGGTTTTTTCTGGTTAAATTGCAGTTCTTCCATATCATTCCCCGTGTAAGGATAATTATTAATTTTTTAGTTCATCTTTTATCGTGAAATCACTTCTCAATGCTGACAATGGCTTAATTTGAAGGATATTGACTATCCTAACATGAAGTGAATAATGTGTTATTTGATTATAATGTTTTTAGTTTTGACTGTATGGATGTGACTCTGAAATGATTTGTAGTGAAAATATAATTATTATTTAGTGGAGACGAGAAGTTGCGTTTGCTGGTTTTGAGGTTCCAATTCGGATGGAGATTTCTGCAGAGAAAATGATATTTGGGGTTGCAGGTATCCATCCCCAAAGACGAGAAGAATTGATTAAGGTATAAGAGTTTTCTTTATTTTTGGTTTTGCTCCCTTTTACTCATAATGATGACCTTAAATCTTGATAGTCAATTTTTTCATCCATGATCACATTTGCTCTCACTGTTCCATAAACTACTTCTTGCTACAGTTGTTTAGAATTCATTTTCTTCACAGATAGCTAAGGCATCACAGAAGGCTTAAAATTGTTCTTTGACATTGACTTAATATTCACTGAATCAAGCCTTGTCTCTTGAAAACGTGGACCATTTTAATATATTGGGGTTTGATGTTAATTGCAACATGCCAACATTGAATCGACCGTCAGCACTATATGCCTATGTAAAAGAAAATTAGACACTTTAAAATAATATGAAATAGTTGGGCTACTAGGATAAAACAATCACACCCAAATAATGGGAATCAATCTCCTCCTTATTTTAATAAATGTTAACAATACATCAGTGATCAGACCTATATTGATTGGATATCCTGGAACATAGCTAGTCTCATTATTTATCATTAAAACTCAACATAGTCAACATGTGTATTAATCTTATACAAGATTCTGGTTAATCAGTTTAATTAGCCTTGAGAACTAGCAATTTGAAAGATTGATTATATTTGAGGACATTAAACTGCACTCTGTCGATTGAAATAGTAGAGAATTTTCCTCGAATCTGATTGGATATGCACCTCTGTAGCCATCATGCACATCCTGCACTGTGTTTCGATACGCATGGAGTACATTTTGTACGGTCACAAGTGAAATGGTTGGTTCTTTTTGTGTAGGTGTTGGGTATTGACTTGTCGTGGAGAATGCATAAAGTATCTGATGGTCAAAGAAGAAGAGTTCAAATATGTATGGGCCTTCTAAAGCCATTCAAGGTATTCACTTATTATATTTTTTGGGGAAAAGTCCCACGTTTATCCAAACTTAGAATGAGTCTATTCACCTCTACTTAAAGCCAGTTTGGTTATGCTTCTTGTGGTTAGGTACTATTGCTCGATGAAATAACGGTTGACTTAGATGTGCTTGCACGGTCTGACCTTCTAAGATTTCTGAAGAAAGAATGTGAAGAACGGGGTGCCACAATAATCTATGCAACACATATTTTTGATGGTCTTGAGGGCTGGCCATCACATATCGTAAGTTTCATTTTAGCTCCTCAATGTTGATTGCATTATAAGTGGTATACGTCAAGTGTTGGGCATCATCTTGAATTTTTATCAGGCTTATGTGGCTCGTGGGAAGTTGCAGCTAGTGATGCCAATGAATAAAATCAAAGAGATTAGCAAGTTGTCACTGATGGTTAGTTGCTTTCTTTTTAAAATAAAGCACTTCGACTTGAGTTTTTGCGGCCGTTCAATTAGGTCAGGGATGGAGTAGTTCCTACTTCCTAAGTCATATTGGGTACTTGTGTGCTTGGGGTAAGATAATAAGTCAAGAGTTGAATTTTCTTTTTGTTAATTTGTACTACCTTGCAAATAATTATGAGTTCTATTTTTCATTTAATGTACAAAAACCGTGCGACACCTAAAGCATTCATATTAGACATGTCCTATGTGTAGTTGGTTGTTTGTCCTGTGTAGTGGTTTGCTGTGAAGTTTTATTTTAGAAATAAGCACTTCAGAGCTGAAAAACATTTCAGAAACACCGCAACAAACTTGTGAAAAACTGGGTCATTTCTCGTAATACACACATCAAGTCAGCAGCCGCATTCTAACAAAAACAAATGTCAAGAATAAAATTATGTTCTTGATTAATTTATCAACTGAAATAAAAACCGATAATGATGCAATCATGTATCTTGTACCTTCTATTGATTTTCTTCATAACGTCTCCAGAAGTGGAAAATATCAAATGCTTCATGATAGCGCGTTCTTACCCCAATAGTTGCTACCTTGTGTTTATGAATTTACAGAGAACTGTGGAGAGTTGGCTGAGAAAAGAGAGAGATGATGAGCGGCAGCAAAGGAAAGAGAGAGAAGCTAATGGTACTCCAGAATATGACAAAAAAGTCGAAGGCAGTCGTGTAGCTGGTGATCCAGCTCGCTCTGCTGTCCGTGTGCTAAATAACGGGTGGGCTGCTGGGAGGCTGAATTCAACTGTAGCTGGTGAAGAAAGCTTCTCCTTTAGCTCTAACAGGGTCCTCAGATAAGAAAACGGAAGTTTTCACACCTCTATACCTGGCTGCAAAACTATCACCATTCACTGTATGACCGATTTTCCTGGCTTTTTTTAATATTGTCCCAATTAACAATGCTTATAAATTGAATTACTATAGCATATGGGCATCATTGATTCCTTATGTTTTAATGTATCTTTTTTTGTTACGTTTCATTTCTTGTCGCCCAGTCTCAAGAGTAAAGTTTGCATTGACATGAAATACATCTGATCCTCTATTGTCAGAAGTTTGACGATTTTATGCAGTAAAATTATGTTATTCTTGGGAAATTCGAAACCATTGTGCATCCAACAGCCCACATTTGGCCAAACAAACATTTGGATCCACGATTATTTTAAAGCATCGAATTTCTCTTACTCTTTGTTTCGTGTAATTCATGTGTTGCTTGACAAACGGAAAGTCGTTTAAGGATGAGTGGTTTAATTGCAGTAAAAATACCCTATATTTTTCATCTTTGAATTGTAAAGACTTTCATGCCAACTCGGAATTCTGTCGACCCAATCTACTTATTTAAAATGATAAAAAAAATGCAAAATATATTCAAAATTTATGCAAAGCTAGCCTCGCACATAGGTTTTAGGAGGAAAGTTTTTCAGAAGATTGGGTGAAAACATTTACTTGGAGTGGATGATACGTGCAAACCATCTTAATAATTTAGCCCACTCTCATCTTAAATTGCTTTCAGCCCGACCTTCGATCTAAAATTTTGATTTCTAATTCAATCAGCTCTTTTAATGACATAAGCCGGCCGAGTAATTTGACTGATAATATTTTGTTCAAAATTTTAAAACAGTTTTGTGCAATCACTAAATACTCCCCGAAGTGAACTGACACGGACAACCTAAAGATATCAAGCATTAATTTCAATAACCAAAATGATGAAATGAATATATATATGTACAGTTATTTCTGGAAAATAACTGCATAATAGCTTAAACCTTAAAACAACAAAAGTGAAATCTTAACCTACACAAGTCACAACAAAGATGCGTATCTGTTCAAAAAAAATAAACGATCAAACACGATAATCATTTCAACAGAAAGCAAGAAAGTACACAAATATCTTGACGAGGAGTAAGATAAAAAGAGTCCATAATTCATCCATCATCTCTTCTTAAGCCTGTCACAAAAATTCAAATAAAGAAAGCACGCGAGAATAATTAGAATATGCAACCATGACAAGAACAGTTAAACCAGTAAAATCAGCCCCTGAGCAAAATGAAGGATTGTACCTTGCTAGCGATGTTGTTGGAGAGCCAATCGAGCCCTTCATAAAGGCCCTCACCAGAGGTGGCACAAGTGCTCTGGATATACCTGAACCAAATATCAAGAAAAGTCTCCATCAGTTCGCATAGAGGGACTAAGAATATATGCATGTGCGCATGCATTTTATTTCCCTTCAAATTTGCAACCATGATGTTGTCAAGTGCACATAGGCCGGCCAAAATTCAGACACATCTGGGGAAAATGTGTTTTTGTAGAGAGAGGGAGAAAGAGTACCAATGACGTTGACGAAGAGAGTGAAGTCCAAGCTTGTCAGTTATCTCAGCTGCGTTCATAGCATTTGGAAGATCTTGTTTGTTTGCAAAAACAAGCAGCACTGCATCTCTTAGCTCATCCTACAGGGTAACCAGGGCTTTCAGTCATATCATTGCTGAAATTAATGGATGATGAAAGTTTCCATACTTGTACTATGACTCTCTTTAATTTGTAAAGAGAATTTTCCATCTTTTTTTCACCTCAACCAAGCATACTAGGCAAATGGTTAGAGAATAAGAGGTATAGATTATATTTTCTGACATATTTTCAAGTTTTTTACGGGAAAAAGAGGCTGGGAGAATCGCATCCCGCTTTCCCTCAACTAAAAATCTGACATCCACTATTATACAACTAAAAATATTTCAAGACATCTTTGCTCCTAAAATAACATCATTATGCCCCACTCAATCTAAAGCTACGGGTCTGCCACTATTTAAGGGGATGGGTGAGTGTGATTGCTTCATAGTTGACGAGATAGTACAATCCATCCAGTAAGGCAGCCTACATTGAGATACTTAATACAGGTGAAATTGTTAGATAAAAAAAGTTCGATTACCTCATTCAGCATTCGGTGCAGCTCATCCCTAGCCTCCACAACACGATCTCGATCATTACTATCAACCACAAAGATCAGCCCTTGCGTGTTCTGGAAATAATGCCTCCACAATGGCCGGATCTAGATTAATGAAAATCAAAATGCATAGAGAGGCGGCCTATTAATTATGATGGTCAAAATATTTAAGCTCGTGTGATTGAAAAATCAAGAACGGGTGAAAATAATTCACAACCCATGTACAAAATACCATCTAAATTTCCTCTTGCACACACACCCAACTTTACACGCATATGACGGTTAAAAGGAGAAAGAGGGGGGGAGGGGGGGGGGGGGACAACAAAAACGTGCTACAACACAACATGCCTTATCTTGGCCCCCAACATCCCAGACAGTGAAGCTTATGTTCTTGTATTCCACAGTCTCCACATTGAATCCTATAACAGGATGTCAACTGACAATTAGAAAGTGAATCACTTTATATTTAGATAATTCCAAGGAAGAAAATACAAACAAAGTAAACTTAAAAATGACACAATAAACATGAAGCTAACATGATCAGAAGGTTCCATAATGTTAAATAGTCATATTGGCTATTATCATACCAATAGTTGGGATGGTTGTCACTATCTCACCCAGCTTGAGTTTGTACAATATCGTGGTCTTACCGGCAGCATCAAGACCTACCATAAGAATCCGCATCTCCTTCTTGGCAAACAGTCGACTGAAAAGCTTGGTGAATGACAACCCCATATTCGCTGTTAGTTACACCCACAAAATTAATGACTCAGTTTCCCGGGGAAGGACTGATAAGTGATAATAATACCTGTGGTGTTAAAGAATACAGTGACATAGAGCACCATGGTGTTAAAGCAGTTCGGCAAAATAAACAAAGCGAAAAATGGGAAAATCTGTGAGTCTCAAAGTTGCAGAACCACTGCGCTCCTTAGACAAATGATCTATCAACTAATAGGATATGGGAAGCGGGAATACACACGTGCATTATTAAGGACCAATTGACAGGCTAAGTCCACATCAAGTAAAAGACTTTGCTATGGTGCACTGGGAATTCACTCAAGCAAGCAATGAAACAAGCCATTCACATATTTACCTTATAATTTTCTCCTCCTCGTCAAAACAATTTTGCAGCATTTGAAAAAGGTAATATTCAAATAAAGTTTGAAGTCATTGAAGAGTATATATGTGTTGGGCATGATCTACAAAACACTTCTTTGACCAGTTATGATTGACCATGCAGACAATCATAACCTTTTCTGAATATAAATAATCTTGAGAAATGGCAACCATGGATCAAAATTTTTTTGGGAAAGATTCATACCAACGAAATAATTCCATCCAAATCACAGGAAAAAAATCTCATTACGTTGTAAAATCAAACGATCCTTCACTTTAACATAAGAAACCATGAAAACCGGATCAAATCGTCTAATTTCTTGTAACATACAAGGTACGCAGACATTAAAAAAAAAAAGAGATCGAATTATAAACTCCAACCTGCAATTTACTCGATTACGATTAACAATTACGTTGGTGAAATACGTAAAAGAAAGATCGAAGGAAAGCAATAGCTTACGTGATGCAAATTTGGGGAAAGAGGAAATGATTTGGGAGGAAGAGGGTAAGATTGTGTTCCGGGAAGACGACGCTATTTTATTTCGTTACCTTTTGTCATAATCAAAATTTAACTCATTTCATTTGAAGGGTTGAAAATAAATAAGAGATAAAAATTTTGCATTTGTATATATATATTTTTTAAAAAAAATTTATTTTAATAAATCTCAATATTAGCTTTATATTTTAGATTCTCTATAATATAATTTTTGAATTAATGTGATATTCCACTTTAACTCTAAGTCGATACCATATCACCGTCAAATCGTATATAAGAATTAAAAATTAAAAGAAAAAATGAATTAATACTGAATTTGACAACGCAAATAAAAAATTTGAAAAAAACGAATTAATACTGAATTTAACAACACATATGATTAAAATCACAAAAAAATCAAATATAAATAATCGGAAAATTCAAATTTCCATGCATATTTATAGAATAAATCTCTTGTTAAACGGTCTCACGAATTTTTATCTTGAGACGAATCAAGCCTATCGATATTCACAATAAAAAATAATACTCTTAGATTAAAAAAATAATATTTTTCATTAATAACCCAAATAATATATATATATATATATATATATATATATATATATATATATATATAGTTTTGATATCCTGCACACCTACAGTGTACACCTATGTGAGCACCGATGATGTGTCACTCACCTATTGGATGTGATGAAATATAGAAAAATTACACATACAATGGGTGAGTGACACCTCATCTGTGTTCACAAAAGTGTGCACGGTAGGTGTGCAACATATCAAAACTATATATATAACAAAACATTTGGTTGATTTTACTTACTAGTGTAAAAAATACGCACATGATCTGCACATTACATGAATTCTTCAGTTATTTGTAAATTTCCTTAAAAAGTACTTTGTAACTTGGTCTGAACAAAATCAAACAACATTAAATCGAACACATGCATGTTTCCATATCATCAATTCGAAACACAGAGTAGGTTTCTCTCAAGTTTTGACCAATTTAGGAGAACCCCATCGCGATAATCTAATCTCGTCGGACCCATTACTAACTAAGTCGTGGAACGGACGGTGGCGGCGACATTCGATTCCAGGTCAAAATTTGGTGTCTGGCAGCTGTGTGTCGACTTTTCTTGATCTTCTTCTCCTTCCTCGAAATGACGATGATGATGTGTATGGAGAAGAGAGCTCATCTCTTTGTTCTTTCCCCATAAGACTCCGTACAGTCCCAATACAATCAATGCTGATCCCGCGATTCTGCGCGCATATATACAAATCAAACTAATGGTTTTTTTTCATCTATTTAATGCACAAGAAATATATATATATATATATAGACTTACGTTCCAGTGTATAATTTCTCTTGAAGTAGAGCCCAGCTGAGGATTGCCACGATGACCAGAAGTAAAGGGCTAAAAACTGACACATACAGAGGCCCTTTCCTTTCTATGCAGCATGTCATTAAACAAAATGCCAGCGCTGAACACACTATTCCCTGAAACATATGAGTAGCTCAAAAATCAATTAGCAATATTATATAAGATTTTCCATGATTATTAAATTGGATCTTTAATTGTGTTGTTTGTGCTTTGGAAATTTAGTGTTTTTCCTTCCCGACATGGCCGTATTGATGTGACAACAATACAACGAACGTGGTGTGCATGTGTGTAGTGTCATGTCAGGACTCGGACGAGAAAAAGATAAAAAAAAAATGGAAGACACAACAGGACTAGACGAACTGAAATGTTATATGGATATATACACTGCATACCGCATAGACAGTTGAGACAATCCTGATGCTGTGGTTGAGTGACCAATCTGATAAATCATGGTTGAAGCAGAACCCTATAATCACACACTGAAAGCTCGACATCAAACACATCAACGCCGAGCTCGAGTATGGAGCCACGTACTGCTTGCTCAGTCTTGTCTGAAAATATCAGTAAGCATTGATTAATTAGCGTATTGATGATACAAAGTTAAAGTACGTAGTGGTGGAGAATATTGCATGGTTATTTACTTGGATGATCAACCACACGGCCCAAGAAACAGCGCTTGCAACAAGAAGCATAGGCCCCTTGGAATTGACTGCATGGTCGATGGAATTCTTGGTTCCAGTTTTCTCTGCGTATTTCCAATGAATGCCCGACTGCCCGATGTTCACCATTTGCCCTTGGTAGAACGACAGTAGCAGCGCACCGCCCACACATATTATGGTTCCCCATATTTTGGCCTGGCCCGCCTTGCTTTTCAGTCCCAGTTTCTCTAATCTGGCAACATTATTATAATATTAATCATGGAAAAGATTATCAGTAGGAGTTTTTCGTTGAATAGTATTACCCCAAAGGAACGGCCAACAGGAAAGTGACTGCGGGGTTTATGTTGTTCAAGGCGCACGCGATTGTTGGGGTGGAATACTTGAGTCCAAGAAAATATGTGATCTGATTCACAGTAACCCTACATTTATATGTCGTAATTAACTTATTTTCATGACTAATTCATTTGTGAATTAAAGTTGCAAATTGAAATTATTTCCCCGAGTATTTATTAAGAACTTACCCAAAGATGGAACATAAGAAAATTTGGAATAAGATGGATTTTGTCAATTTTGGCCTTGTTTTCCTGTTCATATCAAAATTAATTTGCTTTCATAAATAGAAAAACTTCCATTTTAAAAAAAAAATTTAACCCTATTTGGTGAGTGAGTTGATACACATGATACCGAAAAATAGTAATGTGATTCTTAAAATGCTGACATTACACTATAAACAGTTAATATATCTAACATATGAAAGCACTGCCTTGTTCGACGCTACTCAACCATTTGGACCAAAATAGCTATTATATTATAGACCAAAGTTTGAAAATTAGCAGAATGGGATAAGTTAACAAACCAAGAAATTATTTTTCCAAATAAAATTAAAAGCCGACAATGTATAATTTGAATTATGAATGAATATTTATGATTAACAGACAGATTGACGAAAATTAATGAAGAGGCCAGCTAACCACGTAGCACGAAACAATACTAAAAAGTGCATGACAAACATGTGTAACGTAACCCTATACCAACTTCATTAGTTAATTTCATGACGTTTGGTTTTCATCTTCTCTAATATTTTCCTCTAAATATATATACATAAATATATCAAATTACCAATCACTTTATTTTCTAAATATAATACAAGATTAATTACAAGTAATAACATATAAGTATTCGACTGGAAAAAGATTTTAATAATGACTAAAGTACAAACGTAGAGAATTATCTTAATTAGCAATATACTATTAATATTAATATAATATTAATATTAGATTAATTTTAATATATAGAAAGTTTTCTCAAATGAAAATACTTGCAGATACCACAAGTTTTCCCGACATTACTTTCAAGAAGACAATTTAGAAGCGGAATTGTTAGAAAGATTAATTAGTTATTTCTTTCATCGCTCTCAATATGTCAATATTGGCGCTAATGTTACGCAAGTATAAAAATTAGAAAAAAAAACGTAGCATTGGTGCTCAAACATAAGATATACGTACCTCTCCATAAAAAAAGCAAAAGGGGCAATGGAAATGGTGGCAAAGATTTGCCTGTAAGCAACATGGACGAAAGGGTTCATCCCAGAATCCATAGCAACTTTCGATATAATGTTCATTCCCCCATACCCCAATTGAACAATAACCATGTTCAAGAAAGGAAACAAATCTCCCACGGCCATTTCCTTCTTAATTTCAAGAACCAATTATGCACCCAAATTTAATATAGCTTACCATGCAAGAAATCAAGAAGAAAATGAGTTGAAATATGATGGAGCTACCTAGAAATTAAAGAGGTGAGATGAGATTTATATATAAGAGGGTTGGATTTTGTTTATATTTGAGGTAAGAATGAGGAAAATGTGAAAGAAAAAGGGGGGGTGGGGGGTGTTTATGCATGGGGTTCACGCATAGCCATTCTTGAAAATGAATAAAGCTGCTTTCAGTTAAACTCGTAGTTTGCCAGCTTTGGCTGCATTTGGGAAAGAACTTGGAGTAACCAAATTGAATAGTTCCCAAGCTCCATATATATAGGGTGTGTAAAGGGAAAAGGCTAAATACCCTTTTTTATAATAAGCCAAGCACAATCTAATAAAGCAGGGTTTATGGACTTGTTATATATATATACGTTTTATGGACATTGGCAAAGCCAGAAATCCAATATTATACGAGTTTATTTTATCAGAGTACAAAATTATACATGTTAGTTAACTTCATAACAATAATTTTTTGGATTAAATCTTAATTTTAATGGGTTCTTTTTTTTTTTTCCTACTTGGGTTAACGGGATTAAATACAAAAATTTTAACTTTTTTGCATTTTATATTTATTTTTCTATCTGAACTAGTCAAACTAAATACAACTTAGATCAAAATCTAACACCCGAAATACTGACCGAGGCCATAAGGTGGACCCCGCTCATGGATGGTGGAGCCCATATCTATAAATAATGTTTATAAAAGCCATCATTTCTTCGTTTAATGCAATCAATTATCTCATTAATTGATTTATTTATTCTTATTTTTTAGCTTTTTTTGGTCATCACGAATTAATTCTAGATAATAAGTATAATTTGAATCTTATTCTTGCATCATTTCACTTTTGATTCAAATTTGCCAATATTCAAAATTCATAAGAATTCTGATGAGACTATCACACGATTCAATTTAGTGAGACAAAAATCAACCGTGATTTAATTCATGAAAAAATATTATTTGTTATTTTGAAAAGAATATTACTTTTTATGTCAACACAAATACTGTTGTGATACATCTCGGAAATCAATTTTGTGAAACAAACATTTTATCCTACTCAAATCATGAAAAAATATTATTTTTACATTAAAAAAATATTATTTTTTTCATAAATATGGAAAAAGTCCAACTCGTGTCACGAATTTATCAAAAATATTACTTTTTTTCTCGTGAGATTATCTCCGAGAATGATACATTTATTCAGTAGTAGATGATAAGTAAGAAAAGAAAATATTTCTATATTTTCCTCGAAAGTATTCAAATGTGCATGGCAAACACGTTCAGAACTTGTGAAATTCGAGTCTCCGGGGAAAAAAACTTTTCGATAAAAGTTAAATTTTCCTATTTTTGATACTTCTATAACCTCACAAGAAAATCCTTATTTTTATTTCTCACCCATAATTTTCGAGGCCTTTATTTTGGATGAGATTGGGATAAAAAAAAACGTGGATGCATATTTTACAAAAAGATGTTGCAAACGAAAAACTGGTTTGGTTGACACAGCAATAGAACTACATGAGCTCGGGTAACAACATGTAATAGCTTACTGTTTCCTCTTCCGACCACGAGAGCCAGTAGTTCGGACGTCTTTAGAAGAGCTCACCTCATTCTTCTCTGGTTCTTCATCACTTCCTTCATCAAAAGTGTCAGTTTTGTCCGTGGACACTTCTTCCTCTTCTAGTTGTTGACGAGGTGTAGCCTGTTTCAACAGTTGACCACGAAGTTCTCTGAGTTTCACCTTCTTTGAGTTTAAGACTTGAACAAACTGTGGAAACAGTAACATACTGAATCAGGACCAGTATTTGACCAGATTCTACTTATTGTCTAAAGAAAGGAAAATATAAACAAAACATTCTACTGTATATGAAGATGTTGGTTTCAACTTTCAAGTGATCACACATGATCGAAGAGTAATAAAGCCCACCCATGTATATCCGAGAAGAATTATCAGTGACAGGGAGAAGGGAACAAACCTTTTCATAGATTTCTGATTCGAACTCCAACCTTTCACTGCTTAATTTCTCACTTTGTGCTAAACATTTTTCAGCCTCCACTTCGAGCCTGTCAAAGGATTGGGGTTTCCATACTACTTCCTCCTATTCATGTCGAGTAACCAAGTCATGGAGAATACTCATTTCTGGAAATATATCAAACTGTTTCAAGAAAGTAGAAACAAATGCAACCATGTTGTATTACACTCAATCCTATATTGGCATCCATTAGAAAGTCCAAGACTTCTGCTGTAATTTTCTTGCTATCAGCTGAAGGTTGGCACTTCCATCGCCATTCCAGCTTCGTCCCACTCTTTTCAAATGTCCATGATAGCTATATAATCAAAAGAAAGACTGAGGATAGCATATCTACTTTTTTCTATGAAATACACATTCTTCCTTCCAAATTTAAATATATTTCTACAAAAATGTGTTGTTCATATGTGGATCCTGAGAACATGTATCAGCTTACCAAACCATGTATTTCTTAATGTTGGTTGGTCAGTTAGACATTCAAAGAGAAATGTCCAACAGCACTCAGATTAAATTCTAACCTAAGAAAGTTTCTAGAGCTACTTCCTAGATACCTTGTTTAACCCACAAACTGCCATGCATTCTACATAGTTATTATACAGTTAGCAACCAGAATCCTAATGCCCTTTGTATTTTGTGCAGTCACACGTAAAATTACGTACGAACAAAATTGTTATTTCTGCCTACTGTCTATTATAGTGTTTCTACAACTACTCAAAAGGTCAATTTGTTCAAATCCCAAAAACGCCCACTGCTACTTTTACAGCTATAGTATCAAGTTTCACGTCGACACAACACAAGAGTTGCACATATCCAACAAATGGTTAGTTGCACTCAATGCAAGTCTTCACATTTTGAATTATGTGTAGCTACAGTTGACATCAACCAGTTTGATCCAAGCTTTTCAGGAAAATTAACGGATTCTGCCAATCTCTAGCTTGGCAGGCTTGGGACAAAGTATACACATCTAGAAAGTATTGTTTGATGGAATTTGAAACAACAGCAAAGCCTCAATCTGACAAAGAAAGAATATACATTTAACTCAACTATATATTCTACATAAGAGCAAGAGTCGATCATTCAAATACATAGACCAAATGTTCAGCAATCTGATAATTAATAGCACAATTGAATAAATCAGCCATCGATCTAACAGTGAACAAGAGAAATTTTGCCAGGGTGCAGCTATGTACACATTTTCTCAGAGATGGCTAAGCCAAACTTACTCTTTTGGAAAATAGTGTTCTTTGTTCGAATGGAGATAACGGCACTAAATGGAAGTAAAATACACACCAAAATCAGGATACAATTTCATTGAATTTTCCGATACATTTCAGTTTTAAAAATTACTTAGGATAATAGAGATGGATAAACTGCATACAAACCCCTTTGTAATTTCAAATAGTTCATAACCTCCTATGAAATATCAAGAAGTTAAATCCAGCTAAAATAATAAATTGATAGCTGAAACCCCCATTGCCGAATTTTTTTGTGATAAAGGTATTTTTATTACATCTATGTTATGAAATTACCTCGAAATTAGAATTCAAAGTAGAAAATACCATTTTGAACGTTATAAAAACCCGAGTATACTTCTTTTCCTTCTGTTTTAGGGCATACCAAAAAAATCAAACACTTCGAAAAAGAGAACATGCTGAAACAGAGGAAGGAGAGAAATATATTCAAATTATTATACACAAAATTCAAAATGGCATTTTCAGCTCTGAGAACTCTAATTTCAGAGTTATTTAATGCATAAAACACATGTGTATCACAAAAAAAAATTAGTTCACCAGTCTGATCCAACGGTCCTTAATTTTTTATAGAGGTATGAAACCAATCAAAAATTACAGAATGTGTGTGTACATGCAATTTATCCCCATAAAGAGTCTTCTCATAACATCTCAAACAAGTGTTGGTTACCTAGGGATTTTGATTAAGAATGAATCAATGTATCAATATCGTACACTTTTAGAAAATTTCCAGAAATATGAAGTTTACTCATATGAAGACTGAATTCTAGCCTTCTACTCACCGGTGATCATAGAACAGTAAACACTAGTGATAATCACATAATACACACAATTTGATTCATATTTATCCCGTTCTTATTCTTCAACCACAAGCAAACAAATGATGTGTTCTTGGCAATTTTTCCCTTAGTTTTGCACAAAGCTTCAATTTTTCTTACGAAAAAGCCAAGAATACAAAACCAGGGCTTTAAATTTAATCCTAATACTCACAGAACAAACAATTCCCCATTTTTTTTTAAAAAAAAAAGCAATAACAAACCCTTCTGCATCCATTTCCAGCATCTGAGAACCCGTAAACTGAGCCGGGTTGCTGAAACCCAAGATACCTCTCGGCCAAGTCCACGTAATCTGACACTGTTTGATCCCACTGTGATGCTCTCTCTTGCACTTCTTCCTCCGTTGCTTAAAACCCAAAAAAAAAAACAGAAATTCAAATATAACGCTGATTTTACTGGTAATCAATTGATTCCAAATATTACTGAAAGCGTTCCACAAATCTGAGTACCGTGGCAAGTCCAAGCTTCGAGTCCATTGGTAATGGAAAGGTCAAAGCGGGTCGGGCTCCACGTACCCTTTACGAATACGGGTTCGGGTTCGCTTCCATCAATCGGTAACTTCAGCTTCAAGCATGTATACTTTTGTGCTTCCATATTTGTCTTTTTTGGAGGTGAAAGAGCTTCTGATTTGTAGCTCGTGCAAAGGAAGTTTAGATGCAGAGAGATTTCCCGCGTTATTTCATGTAATTTGTCTATTATTATGGAGTTAAAATTATTTAAAAAAACAATTAATAAATTAAAATCAAAATTTGATTATATAAAATATCAAAATCATAAACATACCAAACTAAAAATATTTTATAACATTTTAAATAAATAAATAATAAGCTTATGTAAATCCGAATACAAACAATTATTGTACAAAAAAAATACAAATCTTGTCAAAAAAAATTACAAACATTTTTTTATAACAACGAGAATATAAAAAACTTTACTGGGTTAAATGAGACGAAATAAATTTTAAAATAAGTCGAGCTCAGGAGTTCAATAAAAATGTGTTTGTATTTTCATCGTCAGGAGAAAAGTGGAAACTATGTTTGTAAAAAAAAAAATACGACTTTTTATTACCATTAATTTTATCATATGTTGTAATGGATTGTTTAAAGTATATTTTCGCATAAAAATGTCTCGAGACCATAAATATCCAATCCTAATAATCGCTCTTGCGCTGAAGTTGATTGAAATAGAGTTCCTATCTGTCCTACACCAAGTAATCGAATTATGGCGTGAGATCCTCACATAATATATAGGGATCCCATCACTTGTTTTGGTTGAGCGACATTCTGCAGCCGGTCGAGAATCTCGGGGCGGGGAAGAGAACTGAAATCTATGGTATCTGCAGAAAATTGAAGTGCAAACAAATTTCTCATACAAGCCCATATCACCCATTTTTGCCCGATATCCTCATATGTGAAGGTGAGTATGCCCCACTGATGTTACTTTGTCCCTTGCTCAGCTTCCACTTAATAACTTGAATCATCTCCTGTGCCATTGCTGGATCTTTCTCAAGAATCAAAAATACGTTCTTCAGAGCCCCAACTGGAAAATTCTTCTCCCATGCAACCCAAGCATCTAGGGTGATGTACACAACTTCTTTACTGTCGTTGAGATCCTTAAGCGTCTTCACAAGAGAGGTGATCTTATCTTTTCTTGGAACATTTTCTCCTATTTGATGTGGGATTAAAGTTGCAGAATCATTTTGCTGAAAGTGAGCGGAATTATATATGATTCATCCTGTCCTTTGGTGATTCAAGTGGAAAAGGAGTGATTTGGATTTGGTTAGGAGAATGCATCATTGTGCTGTACTTGGAAGAGAGAGGCTGAACTTTTACTGTCATAAGCCAGCAAACTCGTCTAGATAGCATTGTAATAGAAGTTGATCTCGCCACCGTTGTAAGATGACTGCAAGAGAAAAAGAAGGTGAGATTTCATGGAGCTATCACAAGACATAAGCACCCACAGTTCTATGAATTGTTGGTCTTGTCAAACATCACAAATTATAAATTTGTTGCTAAAAAGAAAGCCTTTTGTTTTTGTTCTTCTGGTTATACAAGATGCCAGATACACGTCAAACTCGGGCTAGAGTCACCAATTAACATGTAATTCAAGTCAAAGTTTTGTTAAATGCCCAAAAGCTTATAAAAATCAAGAAAGAACGAGAAAATGAAAAACATCAAAAAGATACAGAGACATATAATAAGATGGAGAGCAGTAGCCTAACCATCCAGAAAACACACCACACACAAATAGGCAGGGAAAAGAGAGCCAAGAAAACAGATAACAGTTAATGGGAAAAACAAAAAGAAAATACTATCCAAGGTGAAAAGAGAATACAATCCCCTCGATGGCAGCAGAAAATCTTCACAGTAGCAGCTCAAAATCAAATTTCTACTCGATAACGCTAAAAAAACACACATCTGCCCGATAATTAAAGATAAGATCCAAATTTCATGGATCAAACCCAGTTAGAAGAAGAATGGATCAAGAAAATTTTCAATATCAATACAGTGTCCTCTTTAAACCTTCGCAAAATGGCCTGTTATGCCCGCTCGCAGCTTTTCACTGTGTACGAATATGAAGTGCCGTTTGCGTCTCTTTTCATTCCAAAACTACCAAGGTTTTTAAGATTATGCAATTGAATCCCAGAGTTTTAGGTTAATTTCATTTTAAACCATTTTTGTTACAAAGTATTTCTACCACCAATAACTTTAAGTTTTGAACCATCAACTCAATTAGATACATTATTCAAAGATTATATTCTCGTGAGACGGTCTCACGAATCTTTATATGTAAGACGGATCTCACACGTTCTCGAGATCCGTAGGGATCCAGTGCCCAACTACCGACTCGCTCTTTAAGCAGATGAATTGCACATTTTCCTTCCTTACTTCTACTCGACCGTAGGCAGCCTCTGCCGCTATTACAGTGAGAATGCATCCGTCCTAATGGTCAACCCTATCGATATTCACAATAAAAAGTAATATTTTTAGCATAAATAAAAATATTTTTCATACATGACTCAAATAAGATATATGTCTTACAAAATAAGATCTGTAAGACCATCTCACATAAATTTTTGTCTTAAATTATTTATAAAGTTACAAGCTCGTTATATATCTTAAAAATATATAAAAATGACATTTTGATTATTTATTGTTTAAGATATAAAGTGTATGTTCGCATGAGAGAATAATAATAAGAATAATAATAAGAATAATAATAAGAATAATAATAATAATAATAATAATCTATATATATATAAAAGTAGAGTTTTTGTCAAAAATAGTAATTTCTCGTCAAAATGTCATTTCTAAAAAAGGAAAGATTTATTACTGCAATAAATGATCACTTCAATTATTGTTTGCATTGATTATCTCAATTCATTTGATTCAATTTTAAATTTAATTAAATTTTATATTAATTCAAATATAATTTATGTATTATATGTTTTTTTTTTTGTTTTTTTACTCAAGTTAAAACTAAACTCTATTGAAAACGTAAACTATATTAAAAATTCTGCATTGATTACATCAATCATTTTAATTAAAAATGTATAAATAAATTTAAAATACAAATTATTGCAAATGTTCAGTATCACTTTTGAAAGAATTAATGTATGATATAATTCTGTCAAAATCATTCAATGTATAAATTTTGTCCCTCGAAATGTCTTATTTGAATTTAAAACTATAAATAATGCAACATTGCATATTATATTAGAAATCAATTTTATTCTATTTATCTTACTAAATTTATCTACTCCAAGATTGAATTCTGATATTACTCCTCTTTTCAGCACCATATATGAGTTGAATCCTTCCAAAATGTAATGTTCGTTTAAATTTAGATTTGTTCGTTGTTATGAACTACCTACACATGAAACAACGAGAATGACAAGACACTTTGAAATATGTCTTTAATGATCGAGAAGTAAAAAATATTATTCATCTATTTGTATAAAATTTTAATTATTACGTATTACTAATGTGATAATTTTCTTCTATATTACAAAGTTCACATATACATGATGGTATAGAATTTCCCATAATGGAAATGATTAAATCAATTCTAAAGAAAGTAAGCATCTTAATGATTAGAAGACACCTTATAAAATTTATTAAAATTATTTTGGAATACACATAATAAATGTTAATTAAATAGTTTTTTTATTTATACATAATTTACTTATGACCACATGTTTCATTTTTCTTTCGAAATAATAGGCTGTTGTGTATATTATGAAAAGATTTTGTAAATAAAATCACAACTCATTTGGATAAAGATATTGATTAAATAATTATTGTTATCATTCAAATGTATCAAACACGTGTCATGTCACAAAATTGTTTGTGAATGTGGATTTAGACGAAATTACTGAATTTTTAAAAAGTATTTCTCATTAATTTTATTGAATGTGATTTAAATTTTTTTTATCACATGTTAAAAAATAATAATATATAGCTTCTCAAAAATTAAAGAATTAAATACGTATTAATGTTGGTGGTCGACATCAATACACTAAACACGATAAGCATCATGTCATTGCTTTAGACTAACACAATCTAAAATTTTGAGATATGACAACGATTATTAGTCAAAAAAAATTAATCTACGTGCGTTGTACTTAAGAATTTTTTTTTAAAATTAACGAAAAATAATTTTTATTTTTATTTTTTATAATTATATTATTTTTTTTAATTTAAATATCTATTTATTTTCACTAAATTTTAATAATATCATGATGCACGGTTAAATACTAGTAATAATAATAATAGAAGATTCTTTGGGACCATGCAATTGAAAGACAGACGTCGGTGGGAGTAATCAAAGCATCCATCATTCTACCAGCTACTTCTCTTCAATCACCATGAATTACTGCTGCCTCGCCATTTTCTTCTTCCTTCTCCTCCCACATTCTTTTCTTTCTCACTGCATTAGGCCTCCTGTGATCTTCAATTTCGGCGATTCCAACTCCGACACCGGCGGGCTCGTCGCCGCCCTCGGTTTCCCCGTCAATTTGCCCAATGGCAGAGCTTTCTTTGCTAAATCTACCGGCAGGCTTTCAGATGGACGACTCATTATCGATTTTCTCTGTGTGTGTTTTGTGTTTTTCAACAATTACGTACTAATATTGGTAGATTGCAGTTCGTTATTATTTTCGCGGTTTGGGTTCGATGTTTTACCGTTCTACTGTGTCGTTTGTTTTCTTCTCGTGCTCCGTGAGCCTGAGAAAAGAGAACTACGTTGGACAATCTGTAGTAGTTAAGTAAAGTATCTAGCTTTTGCGCTTTTTTTGCCTCATGCGCGCGCGCAGCTGTTGCGCATTACTGTTATATTTTTCCCCGAACAGCATGGGTTTCATAGTGTGGTGTAGATAAATTATTGTTTGTTTGCGTCTTTTGATGCGGTAAATAGATGATCCAATTGCAGCTTGACAAGCAGAGTGTGGCGTCTGAAATCGAAGTTTTTGTATTATAATGTATAAACATTTTTTATAATGTAAGTTTAGTGTACGTAAAGATTGTCAAAATAAAATATTGTTTGACCGGCACAAAAGTTTTTCATTCCGATATGGCTAGCAGGGTGGCATGGTCTGTGATGCAGGAAGAATTAACTTTGGGGATAAGGATAAGTTTTGGATAATAATCTTTCTGTTAGAACTTGTGGGCCAAAGAGTAATTATTTTGAGTGATTCTTCGTGCATGTGGTGGTTGTGCATTTTAGGGATTGGAAAATTTTTATTTCTTGATATTTCTTTAACAAGTTTGTTAGTACCATACATTCTGCAAAATTATTGGGAACATGACAAATATAAGATAAATTTTCATGGGAACATTGTATCTGTAATTCTTTTATTTTGTTCATTACGAGATTTTAAGGTGTTAGAGGTAGTTCCTGCTAGTTGGAGTGCAAGAAGTTTTGATTTAATTACATGAGCATTGCTTTATGTTTGAATAACTGTGATATCTTTGAGGGTAGCGTCATTTTTGTTTATCTTATGATGACAGGGTGTCTCTAGTTTTGTTAAACTTACATGGAATGCTCCCTAGAGTAACCTCATAAAGACATTTTCATTGGGTACCGTAGTAACTGTTTAAATGTCAGGTGTTGTTTTTGTGATTAGATCAATTCAATTTATTTTACCAAGACTGTTAGAGATATTCATGTCTCATTTTTTTATAGTTGAGAAGACGACGCCTTATTGTTTTTCAGGTCAGAGTCTAAACACGAGTCTTCTAAGCCCATATCTGGACTCATTAGGTTCCAACTTTTCGAATGGTGCGAACTTTGCTATAGCAGGGTCTTGTACGCTGCCTAAAAATGTACCTTTTGCACTGAATATTCAGGTCAAGCAGTTTACACATTTTAAGGCTCGTTCTGCCGAACTTCTTGATGCAGGTGATTTCCCCGCCTATGGTCTGTAAATTTACTCAAGCTGCGACACCTAAGGAGAAAGATTTTTTTTACTATTCTTGGGGTGGACCAGTGGCAAGATAATTTTTATAGAGTTCCAATAAGAGAAGATTTTTGGAATTTTGCAATTTTCTGTGAAAAATGTAGCTTCTCTTATGTGGTCGGATGCACCGTACCGAGCTACAAGCATAACAGAATGGAAGAATGGACAATGGAGAATAATGGCAATAATAACCGATGAGATAATTTGAATGCTTGAAGCTTTTGTAGTTCACATTTCTCTCTTGAACTTTCATCGAAGTTTTTATCTGGCTTTTGAATAAATAGATAACACGATATTCATATGCTAATATTTGGTGTATACTTTCGACGCTGTAATAATGGCCCCATAAAAGCTGTTATTTCTCTCCGGAGTCCCATGAAAATTCATGGAAACCAACGAACTCTATTCGTGCAGTGCTATTTTCTCCTCTAGGTTCTCTATACTTTTTCTTTTCTCGAAAGTGAGCAAAATGCTAACTGGATAACTAGGCTCATGTTCATGTTATATTCAGGAGTCATCAGTGTTCTTGGCAATGATAGGTTCAGTGATGCTCTTTACATCATTGATATCGGACAAAATGACTTTGCCGATTCATTCACTAAGGGTTTATCCTATGTGCAAGTTTTCAACAAGATTCCATCAGTATTGGCAGAAATCGAGAATGCTGTTAAGGTCAGTTCATTACTCATCTCTCTAACAGTGAGGAAGAATTGTGATCCATGGTAAATATCTCACGGTTTTCCTAATATTTGAAATTTTTCTATTTGGATTTCTGATTTTTCTTATTAGCAAACATATGCAGCATATAAGATGCAAAACTTCGTATTTGATTGATGAAAATATTGGAATCCATTGATATGTCAGAAAAAAATAAAAAAAAAATTCCAAACTGTTGATCTCTTGTGACTTTTAGTCCTTGTCATCCTTGATAAATATTGTAGGAAATATACGATCAAGGAGGCAGAAAATTTTGGGTCCATAACACTGGGCCATTAGGCTGTCTACCCCAAAAACTTGCTCTAGTTCAAAATGATTCACTCGATTCATTTGGATGCATTTCAAGTTATAATGAAGTAGCACAACTGTTCAATGAAGGACTACGCAAGTTATGTCAAGAATTAAGATCTGACATGAAGGATGTGTCCGTAGTGTATGTGGATTTATATTCTATCAAGCTTGATATCATTGCCAACTCCAGTGCATATGGTAAGAAATAAATTTTCATCTTTTTCGTTACAGAGAATAAAATTTTTCGAGAGAATTGTATTTGGAACATTTTTTTCTAATTTCATCACCAACAAAGGTTACTTACTCTAGCCCATTATGCTGATTCATTTATTCCTTGATTAAATAGGCTTCTCAAGTCCATTGATGGCATGTTGCGGGTCTGGAGGACCACCATACAACTATGACAAAAGGGTTTCATGTGGCTTTCCAGGGTATCAGGTCTGCGATCAACAATCCCGGTTTGTGAGTTGGGATGGAGTCCACTACACTGAAGCAGCTAACGCCCTTATAGCCTCAAAGATACTTTCCACCGATCATTCTCTGCCAAAAGTGAACTTTGAGTTCTTTTGTCAATGATTATAATACCAAGTAAGAGTTCTAGCATGATGTTTTCGGTGGATGGACAAGATTTCTTGTCATTACCCATTCATCCATCTGCCTACTACAGCCAAAATTTGTTGGAGCATAATTGTTTGATGAGAGGTATTTTTTCCAACTTAAATGAGTCTAGAGTATGTTTACATGTTAATTCTTCTTCAAAATTTGTATCAAACTTAAAGAGACTCTTCTCTTGATTCTTTATAAAGTCGGTTTATTCAATTGCCCTCTCCCATATCACAAACTATATGATGAACAATTTGATTAGATCAGAGGAATCGTTACCATGTTGAAAAACGTTTCAAATACTTTGGCACTATGTAGGGTCGTGTAAACACTTGTTTGAGGTGAAAGTCATATTTTTTCTGAATGAGGGTATCAAGTTTCCAGAAGTTTTGGTGTACTTTGCATGTTAAAAAATGGTAGGGTGGAAGTATTTTTAGTGTTTCAACTGGAACATACACAATTTCTCTCCAGGAAAATTCTACTTCCATAATGTGCAATGGTCCCAATGTTTGATAATGTATCTAACCATGTAAACATTTTATTTAGTTTAGTTTAATGACGGATCCATAGCAGCTGTCTGAAAGTAGGCAGACGATCCACTAAAACAAAATCCATGAGTTCTTACACGATTTGTTATATTTAATCACTACAAATTGATTTTACAAATTTGTCATTCTGATAGCTACCTCATCATACCAAGGTGATTATTGATTATTCCCCATTATCGTAATAAATGCATAGAGTAGACTAACATATTACATCACAAATTCGAAGCCTGAATTCTGAACTTCATTATAACTTCAGGTTGAGATCTAATCCCCCCCATCCTTCTTTCTTCTCTTTTGATTTGGTTTCTTCAGCATGCATCACAAACTCATGTTTCCCAAACTCGCCCCCTCCAAACGGAGACAAGCAAACTGCGGGTTGAGTGATCTTCGCTTTCTTAGCTACCCGATTGGCCTTGTCATAAGCCTGAGCAAATTTTATCCTTCTTAGAATAGCGAAAAATGTTTCCATTTTTTCATCATCGTCATCTTCTTGATCTTGTTGTTGGGGATGTATTTTGTTACCCATTGTGTTGATTCCTTCCATTCCCTTAGGTTGGTACTATTGACTGCTACTACAAGGTGATTGTGTGTGCAGACTTTGGCATCCTAATTTGCTTTATATAAAGGTGATTGCATGACCGAATATACAAGTTGACATTTTCTCAATCATGTAATAAAATGCCCCATTATAGCATTGTAGGGACAATTTTTTTTTGTAGTTAACTTGCCCCGTGATTTTTTTTCTTGTCTTTTCAGATCTCAATCTTCATATTTGAAAAACGAGTAGGTGTAATATGATATAGTTTCACATATGTACATCAGATCGATCTGATCCGATCCGATCCATATTTATAGTGAAAAATAATATATTTAACATCAAAATTAATATTATTTCATTGATTATGTCGAGATGGAAATTTCTCACGAATGACACGTGAATTTATTTTATATATAAAAAGTAAGATAAGTGTATTGATCACGTCACGTTCAATAAAGAAACAATGCAAATACAACATTTTATGTTACCTCACATATACATAATTACACATAATTATTGACTAATAATCCTTACGTCAGTGGATAACGATAAATAAGTGATTGTATCAGCAAACTTAGTGAAGAGAAGAAGATATTATTGTTTTAATTATGTAAGAGAGGAACTTGTCCAAATACCAAGGAATCAATTTGGATACTTGGTAAATGTTAGAGCTTTCTTTTAAACTTTAAATATATACATATATCAATTTTTTTGTCATTTTTTTTTTTGAAAAAAACTATATCTAAAGAATATTTAAATTTCTAGAACACAAGGGTTTTATGCTATGTCTTGATTTGCTTCCATAATTTGTGCAACCAAAATGGCAAGTGAGTTAATAAATATGTCTCACCGATGAGTACTACATCAAGATCTCAAATTTGAAAATAGATTTTGATTTCATATCCAACTTTATCGAACTCCTAATAGAAAATAAGTAACAAATAAAATGACAACTATATCCCCTGACACGAAGATGAGAAAATGCATGAAATCTACGCAAGATAATGGTATTCTATTAATTAGTACTAGGGATGTAAATGAACCGAACTGTTCGCGAGCTTTTCGGATCTCGGCTCGTTAAAAAGCTCGTTCGAGCTCGTTCGTTAAGCTTATCGAGCCGAGCCCGAGCCTTATTTTGAGCTCGACAATTTTGTTGAGCCGAGCTTGAGATTAATGAAATTCGGCTCGTTAGCTCGTGAACATGTTCGATAATAGGTTCGTGAGCTCGTGCTCGGCTCGTTTAGCTGGCTCGTGAGCTCGAGCTCGAGCTCGGCTCGTTTAAGTGGTTGATGGGCGAAAAAAACGGAAATATCAGCGACGATTTTTACTAAACCGTCGCTATATAGCGACGGTCTTTATTAAAACCGTCGCATATTAAATTAAGCGACGGTTTATTAAAACCCGTCGCTATTATAGCGACGGTTT
Source organism: Primulina eburnea (assembly GCF_022965805.1). Lineage (NCBI taxonomy): Eukaryota > Viridiplantae > Streptophyta > Magnoliopsida > Lamiales > Gesneriaceae > Primulina > Primulina eburnea. Next base: position 4,046,172 of record NW_027331510.1, read on the forward strand.
ACATAAAACCGTCGCTATAATAGCGACTGTTATGAATAAACCGTCGCCGATTAATATAAGCGAAAAGAAGAGGTTCAATATTCGAGCGACGATGTTCGTGACATTTATTGAATTGTACTTTGGAAAAAATATATATTTCATTAATTATAAATGTTAATGTTTTACAATTATTGAATTTATTTTAGCGAGCACAACATGGCAGAGATCCAATGTCATGGGAGCTATACGTTCACACACATCGACATGCAGATGGATCTTTCGTTGACACGCGATCCCGCCTGCTCCACGTAAGTTTATTAAATTTCGTTATTCTCATCAACGTTACATTAAGAAAATTCAATTTGATTCATTTTAAATCAACATCACAGGAGGAGATGGAGCGCTACATGGCTGATTCATTTTGTATGAAACACTTGTATTATTATTTGCAGATTAATAATATGATTACATTTCTCAAATTTTGTTAATTTTTTTTCGATTATACAGTACAATATATTTTTATTTCAGATTTAAATAATTATAACATTTAAAAAACAATTAGCGACGGTTTTTTGTTCAAACCGTCGCGATCTTAGCGACGTTTTATAAAACCCGTCGCTAATGGCGACGGGTTTAACATACCGTCGCTAAAATAGCGACGGTGAAACGTCGCCGATCTAGATCGGCGACGTTTTTCTTAAACTGTCGCCAATAGCGACGCTTTTATTCAAAACCCGTCGCTATTAGCGAACCGCCATTAACAAGCCGAGCTCGAGCCGAGCCCGAGCGTCATAACTTCCGAACGAGCCGAGCCCGAGCTTCAAACTTAAGGCTCGTAACGAGCTCGAGCCGAGCCCGAGCCGAAAAAATAGTTAAATGAGCCGAGCCCGAGCCAGCTACTGTTCGGCTCGGCTCGGCTCATTTACATCCCTAATTAGTACGAACAATGCGCAATGGTTATAGCAAAATTAGAGACAAAAGTACTTGTCCAACGTACATCACGTCACTTGAACAAGTCAAGATTCAAATTAAACAATATTTACACAATATATCCGTTCCATTTTTTATATTACCTCGAGGTAGATTCATCAGTCATTTATTTATTCATTTTTGGATCAATCCCGAACTCAACTTGCATGTTGATGATTCACCAACAGATATCCTGATGAAACATCAGATATGGTGTCAAGGGATTATCTAGACTATCATGCATATTTATCGGGATTGTTACGTAAGGGCAGGTGTGTTGACGAATTTGGTTTCAAGAGCAACTGTTCCCATCTTCTAACAAACCGGATACTCGACAATGATCGCATCGACGGGCTCCTAGGAGTTAAAGAGGAGCGATGCGATCGCCTGTACAAGATAAGTTTTGATGTAATCCCTCATTGCATAGTACTTTCTTGTTTTTACTAACAATGAGAGAGGGATCTACCTAAACTCCACCACTCTAGACTATATCAATGGCGTTGGGGAAAAATGAAACTGAAATCACAAAGCCTTGCATGGGCTCTTGCTTCTCAGTTAGGCAAGAGCCAAAAGATTGATGATCAGATTGCACAAAACCAATCCACAAGCCAGCAGTCGAATCCCAAGGATATTTGATATGATGCAACAAACATGTAAATCCAACACAATAACTTTCATTTAGATAAAATAATTAGTCATCCTCATACAATGGTTAAATCACACACAACATACGCGATTATATTTATATCCATTGACAATGAATAGCATACATCACTTCCCAAATCTTTTTTTGCGGAAACAAGGTGTATCTAGTACAAAACAATACAAAATGAACGAAGGGACAACAGATGAGTACAAGAAGACTTGAAGGATTTATAAACCAAGGAAGGAACACTGCTTTCGAGCATGCTCGGGTACCAACTTTATCAGGATTTCCTCAGGAACACCTTTCAACTCTGAAACTCATATGTAACATCGATTTCAAACTTCAATAAACGAGAAAAGATAATAGAATATAAATGTTTTTGTTCACGAGAATGTGTACCATGAGGCTTGAAGTTGAACAATGGGGGAAGAAAACGCCCATTGAGTAGACGAGTGTTTGGATCACGAAGTTCATCAAAAAAGGTGTGGGTCATGGCATCCAGCTGTAGAGTAATTAAATGCATCAAATCCCAGAACAAAACCAGGGAAGGAATAATTTGCCATCAGCAAATGATGTAGCTACAGCTACTGTAAAGCATCAAAGAATTAAGATATTTATGACATACTATAGGTCTCTAACATTTATACGCCTGCACTATTAAGAGCCTACTCTATGAAGAGAAGCAACATGTAAACAACAACAATAATAATTGAGTTTCTCCTAAAAAGATAATTAGGTAATCCTAGACTCTGATATGCTCATGTGTCATGGTCACAATGCAACTGAAGGAAAAAAATAATGTCCTCAAAAATTTCCCTGCCCCCTCCAGACTGAGAACAAAAATTACTCACAGCAGTGCAACGCAGATTAGGAGAATATTGCAGAAGTCTTGACACAAGATCAACCGCTTCTGGGGGCATGCGTTTGTGGAATACCTGAAGTGAAATCATGAAATAAACAAAATTATGAAACAAAAGCAGACAGAAGCCAGTAAATATCACATAATTCACATAGCCGACAAGTACCTTGTGCCATGGATGAGCTTTAATTTGAGGAAACTTGAACTCGGTATAGTTAGGGTTCATGCATTTAATTTCCTCCCTTGTTGGAGTGCCTAAAACCTGAAAAAAAAATCATTTGGTTAATAGATTGAGAAACAGAAAATTGCTGAACCCTCAAGGACAACAGGGAGAGGAACTGTCAATCCACAAAATATAAGCTTCCAACCATTTATGTTTTTTTAGAACGAGCTTCCAACCATTTAACAACACTAGCAAGTAACTACTTAAAGTACATTTATTAAATAAAAACGAGAGAGAGAGAGAGCGTGCGCGCGCGCGCGGGTGTGTGTGTGTGTGTGTGTGTGTAGAGAGAGAGAGAGAGAGAGAGAGAGAGAGAGAGAGAGAGAGAGAGAGAGAGAGAGAGAGAGAACCTTGATAATCTCAACAAGCTGGTCTACTCCACTCTCACCAGGGAAAAGGGGCTGAAGAGGCAAAGCCCGTCAATAACACATACAAGGGGATGAGAATCTTAGTACTATTAGTTAAAGGATCTATTATACAACACTTAGAAACAAAGTTAAAAGTACCTGTCCAAGAAGTAGCTCAGCAAGCACACAGCCAGCAGACCAAATGTCAATTGCTGTAGTATACTCGGTTGCTCCAAAAATGAGCTCAGGTGCTCTATAATACCTAGAGCAAATGTAAGAGATATTGGGTTCTCCTTTGACCTGCCAAAATAATGCAAATTATGTCATACATAATGCTCATTGCAAAAATGTGACCTCCAATATAATGCCATTAGACATACCAACACTTTTGCGCTTCCAAAATCACATAATTTAACCTGGTGGGTGTGTGGATTCACCTGCCAATGTATTTTATTAGCTTTGAAAGCAACGCATGGGTTAACAGTTCAAAGTGAACATTAAGGTAAGATATGCATCGTCTAACCTGTACACATTTAGCACGATATTTTTTTCCAAATTAAACCAATACATACATGTTTAATTACACATGCACAAATTATAACGAGAGGACCTGATAGCTGATTTCGTTAATTCATATCAAACCAACTTATACAGCCATTTATTATGGCTGAATACAGCAAACTTTCCAAGTATTTTCCAAAAGGTATGAATAAATGTAACCTACTGGGAAAGATGTTGGTTTCTTTTGAGCACATATTCATCATCATAAGGCAGGCCTTAGTTGCATTTGGAAGGGAACACATTTAAATACGTTTTCATTCTTTGGAAAAACAATGTGGCTTCTTTAAAAAACTGTTTCTCAGTCGGGTTTTTAAATTTCAAAACCATGTAAAAAAAGTCCAAACAAGAAAGTAGAAACATGACATTTTTAGCTTATGCTAAAGATTCACTTTGAAAATTAGAACAAAAACGTTTTAAACTATGATAGTCCCACAAAACTTTCTTCTCATATGTTTTTAAACAAAATTAATACTTGAAAAAACATAGCTCACTACAAAATTTATGTAAGTATGTGAATATGTATCTAAAATCGCCATTTTGTACCCAAGTAAATGGGGGCCACTGTCGTTCTTCTTGACATACTACCCCCTGAAACTCGGATACACCCCGTACGTTTATGAATGAATAAAAGCGTGTAAAAAACATATCCCATTCACAAGAAAAGGGAAAAAAATAAAGCAAACTCCGTAGTGATTGAACCATGAGACAATACTTTGAATTTGCCAATTATTATTATTACCACAAAAAGAATCAACCATGTGGATTAAAAATATCATAAGATAGATAACATTAAATCTAGTCAGTATAAAATATTCAAAAGTGATGTACTTCAAAAGTCAATTTGTCTTGGCACTAAGGACACACAAGCTTTGGCGTGTGAAGGGTAACGGGTAAACAAAGTAATCATAAAAACTTTACGTACCAACAAATTTTGAGGCTTTATATCTCTGTGACATACTCCAATACCGCGATGGATGTAGCACAATGCTCTGAAGATCTACCAAATAACAGTACATTCACCGAGTCACAGATTGGATATTAGAATTAAACATTCTGTTAACAGGTAGTAGAACAGAGCACAATTCCAGGCAGTATTGGTGATAATAAGACAAAAACGATTATGCACAAAACACTATGAAACATAGATCCTGGTCCAGATACCCCTAAAAGCATCATAAATGCATGAAACCGCAGGTCAAAACAGGTAAATCCATGTCTTGCCATGCCAGTTGCAACAATACATTTGGCATCCAGGAGAAGCAATCAAGGTTGTGGCCATTGCGCTAAGAGAACATATACAGGAGAAAACAGTATCCAAGTGGAGTGCCACCAGACAAAGAGATCATATATATGTGAAAGCAGTGCCAAATGCAAACCACATACCTGGTAGCTATACAGCTTCACATATATCAGAGGCATCCGCTGGTTCAACTTATTATAATGTTTGATAACTCGATGGACAGTTTCAGGAACATATTCGAGTACCAGATTAAGATACAATTCATCTTTTTCAGTTGTTGAGAAGAAACAGTGCTTGAATGCCACAACATTTGGATGGTCAAGTAGGCGCATGGTTTGCAGCTCACGGTTCTTGTACCTCTTGTCCTGAAGAACCTTCTTTATGGCAACAGATTCGCCAGTCTCCAAGCATTTTGCCTGGATAATTAACAAGGTTAACAAATAATAATATCTGTGATCATCCTCCATGATAAAACACATAATACAGTTGTAACCATCACTTACAAGTCAAAAATAACAAAGAAATCGCACCTGGAACACTACTCCAAATGATCCATGTCCAACAACTCGTTCAGCCATGTAGCTAATTGTCTTAAAGCAACCGCAAAAGAAAAGATCGAGTCAGAATACCAACACAAGTGGTACCACAAAGCACAGTTCTATGACTTGCAACCAAGTACTTTTTCCTCAATCCTCTGGCTAAGACAACTTATAAAATACAATATTTTGCAGTCATCACCTCCTAAACTTGATCGTTCAAATGAAAATGTTGCATTTGCAAAACCAACACAGGTGAAAAGTTCCTTGGATTTTCCTCGATTAAAAATTAAAAATTTCAAAAGACAACATCAAGTTTGACCTCTCTTGCAAGTCTAGTCAGCACTGAGAGAATGATCTCTCCGCGATTAATTCCCAACGGAGTGGAAGATCAATATAGCCCATTTAGATTTTTTTAAGAAGCCCTCTGCTTTATGAGCAAAACAATTAGATTGTATTGATAAATCGAGAAAATCAACCTCTTACCCACTTCCATATCTTTTGAGCCTTTTCTAACCATTAAGGGTTTCTTTTTTTTTTTTTTACATTTGATGAGGGGATTGGGGGGACTGGCTCTTTTGAGGGTGTTCAGGGATCATAAGAAATGGTATGCTACAATCTTTCCCTTTGGGTTACCAAATAATTTAAGTGTTTCATGTTCATTCTTTTTCTGATGGAGCGGGATATTTCTTAATTGGGAAGGATGTCTTTGTATTTAGAATAGACATTAGCAAAAGATAATCACAACATATAGGAACAAAAAATCAATCACAAAAATGGTGCATCACCTGCTTTGGTTGACCATTTCGACCACCAATAGTTGTCACAATTATGTGGCCAGTCTCAGTCCCATTACCATCCACCACTGTTGCTTCCATTTCCTAGAATATCATAACCATGTTAAGCTACGCCCAACCACACTCCAGGCAACAGGAAAGAACGCTTCCCAACAGATGTTTAATAAAAACAAAGATTCTAAGACTTTAGATGTACCTTATCATCCCGGATTTTCATCTCATTCATCTCCTCAGACAACCTATCAACCCCAATTTCATGATTGCCAGACTCCCTTAAACCAGAAGTGGGAGCTACACCCACTGATGCCATTTAATAAAAAAACCAGCTAATTGTATAACTCAACAAGTCATTCACCTATAGAAACCAACGAGACAATGTAAACTTCTGACCAAACAGATCTGTATTTATACTATTTTTTCCTCCATCCTTCATTTAATGAATAATATCAGGTCAATAGAATTGAGCAGATGTGATTATTCTAGCAAACAAAAAAATGCCAGTCGTTGAGTTAATTATGCAAATCTAATCCAATATGAACAAATTTATAAAATTTTACACAAGCTAGCAAGAAATTTTAATTGAATCGCTAAACTTTTACCAAAAAGGAGATTGAAAATTACACTGCATGCATTTAAGATGGACTCAACCAGTTGGGACACACTAATACATATGTTGACCACAATTACTTTCCCACGATAAAGGAAAGGCAATCTGTTCTTTTTCAATATTTTCATTAAGTACATAAAACCTCAATAAGATATTGGACTCGAGTTCTTGACAATTTCATAATCCAAACAAAACAGTGAGTCAAAAAGAATGCAATTATGAAAATTTAAAATCTTTATCTCCGTCGATAGATTTCTACTATCCCATTTGCTTGATTAGAAAAAATTATGGTACATATATTAGCATGGATTTCATCATGAGAAAAAGCCAGTAGGTTGACCACCACTCAATTTGCATACATAAGTCTGTCCTACCACGAAAAACACACAATTCAACGCGAAACAAGCAAAAAATAACTAAGGTTGCGCTTGAATTGATGGTTGATTTGGAGGAAGAGATTTTATTTGAGGAATGGATTTAAAGTAACTATCACTTTTAGGTGTATTTGAAATTTATCATAATTATTATTTAAGTTTATTAACCATATATAAGGTGGATTTAAAATTTAATTAAATTTGAAATCCATCAAAATCCAAGCACAAAATAAGATTTCTCAATCTTTGTAGCCCATGCCATTACAGATATTAAATCACCATTGTCCATATCATATCTATAATGAAAGTCCTCCAAAAAGGTCAGTAAATGAGCACAAAATGGATTCGAAAAGAGAAAAAAATATATAATCCATTTTATAGCATTGCTAATTTCACTTATTTAAATATTAAAAAATCATTAATTTATGTGTAATAGGCTCAATATCTCAAGAGTTTACACAACATTTTCAACTTAGGTGACTAAGCATCAATAAATACAACGATCTACATTTTCAACTTAGGTGACTAAGCATCAATAAATCCAATGATCTCCGACTCAATTTCGCAGCTTTTCATAATCTCCACAGCAAAAAAGGATATTTGTCCTTTTGCAGTATCAACAAATAAAAATGATTGAGATTTACAATTAAATAAAGCAATTATTACTAATACATAAAAGTTTTTCCGTGTCGCTAAAATTTCAAGTGGCCACAAATAAAAATGATGGAGATTTGCAAAAAAATATCCAGTGTCAATAAAATTTTCTAGCATGGCTTGATGACACATACTTCCAAAATCAGACTAGAGCAACTTGTTTGTGAAATAATCATTAGGTCAATTTTATAGTGTTGTCAAATCCAAGGAAAAACAATAATCTAGGGTTAGACATTTCATACAGAGAAGTAGTTCAGTTCAGTGGGTGCATAATATGCATATCCACCAAACCGTAAAATAAATCGACCATTAGATAAGTATCACTGGAAGAAAATAGCATAACTTATACTACCTTAGATGGTAAAGTTTAAAGAATATTTCATCCTTATATGATAACCTGAGAATATGGATAGTTTTAATAACGTACGTACAGCAATTTAACATCTTGCAAACTGGTTATAATTTACTTTACAGCCCTTTATGTTCAGCATTGAGACACTCGAATACATGTTTTAATCCCAAATGCTAAAAAAACTAAATGTCCTACATTTTACAAAATAGTAAATTAATCTTCCCGAGGCTGTTCAATCTTCCACCAAACCCTTCACCTACAACACCAAGCCACATGTATTACAGGAAGCCATGGAGCAATAGAAAAACTACTCGGTGTGTTCGCTCCAATACATCAAACTCTAACCGCATAATAGTTCTCTCAAATCCATCTGTTTATCCTTTTCATCCAAAATGATATATCCGAGGGATCCTTTATCACTTCAACTTTTGTCGCCCGCCCACTACAACTCTTTCAAAATAATGTTGCGCAATAATATCTCCCAGTATAAAACATGCAGATAAATTTCCCATGCATTTATCGAACATAATTTGACAGAAATAATGTCCATAGTAGCTTTCCAACAATTAGTAACTTTATCTTTTACTATTTAACCAAAAAACAGTTTAACTACTTAAAAGTCAACAATGGTGCTGAAAATTCCATGAAAAAACTAAGGAATTAATCCACATAAAAACAGAATAATATTAAAAAAATAACAAACTTGCACAATCTCATACATGAAACATCTTCAAGATTTCAAACACATCAGTCAGATATCCTACATGAATAACCAAAGTCAAAGAAAATACACCACCAAAAACACAAATTAGACCTAACATTGAAAAGAAAAAGTAGCCAGCCCTAGATTCAGGAAACAATCGACAGGAACAGCAAACAAAATCCGATAAACAAGTAAAAAAAAAAAACCATATATGGATCCACGTCAGAGAACAAACAACATCGTGTCAAATCCACGAACAGCATCTCTTCCCATAAAAATAAAATTAAAAATAGCTAAAAAACGAAAAACCAGCTGAAAATTAAGACCAAATCAGCCAAAAACAGAGAAAAAAAAAACAAAAATTCACCACCTACGTGATCGGAATAATGCGAAGAACGTACCGATGATCATCGGTGACTGACTCCGACGATTAGTTTGTGGCCAATATTATATGACACCATCACCTTTAGAGACAGATGAACACAAATTTAGAGCAAGATAAAAAGCGACAAAATATATACAAGCATATACATACAGAAGAGAGAGAGAGAGAGTTGTCCGCTTTGAATTTCATTATTATTATATTATTACATTTATAAGAAAGTTTAGTTTATTTTAGTTCGCACATGACAGGACAATGCCATAGCAATAGTAATGAACATACATATATGCTTCAAACGTGAAATCGCTCATTTTAGATACCTCTCATTTTCGGTCCGACAAATATATGAGAAGAGGTAAATTATAGTGACTCAGCTAACCAGCAACAGCTAGATCTTATGTTACGCCGCGCACAAAGAGCTCCCCCTCATTGGAAGGAATTTAACTCTCACACTGCCGTTTGCGAAACTTGATCTCTGGTCATTGCTCCAAGATTCACTGCTGCTGACTAACTGAGCTAAGCCCATGCGGACAATGAACATACATATATGATCTCGTTTAATGAGATAACCACGGGACGATAGTTTGGGTGGCTCGATTTATATATATATATATATAATTTTATCTAATTTTTCAATTGTCCAAGGACTCTATTTTTCAAAATTAGTTCAACATTAGTTTTTGTAAAAATGAAAACTCAACTAGATCATGAGAATACCCACTCATGTCCGTATTGTTATTGTTATATTTATGTTTTTTTATGTATTGTGTAATAATAATTATAATATTGAATTAATTACTTATTGTTTGATGTATTATAATATTCTTTTAGATCTACTTATCAATAAAGCTGGTAGGCAGTAGCTACCTTGTTGACTACACAGCTTTATTTTAGTTTTTATTATACATAACTAATGATTTAGTTATACCAACAGTGCAAGTACAAATTTTTTGGGGACCCTGGTTTACTGGAAAGGGTATCGTGTGAGAAACTGAGAATTGAGATCAACGGGTTAGAAGCTTGGTCTCTTTGAGTACATATTTCAATTCCATTGAATTGAGATTTTCAGATTCAATGTGGAGTTATAACATGGATGTAAATGAGCCGAGCCGAACAATAGCTGGCTCGGGCTCGGCTCGTTTAACTATTTTTTCGGCTCGGGCTCGTTACGAGCTTTTGGTTTGAAGCTCGGGCTCGGCTCGTTCGGAAGTTATGACGCTCGGACTCGGCTCGAGCTCGGCTCGTTAATGGCGGTTCGCTAATAGCGACGGGTTTTGAGCAAAAACGTCGCTAATAGCGACAGGTATTGACAAAAACGTCGCCGATCTAGATCGGCGACGTTTTTCTTAAACCGTCGCCAACAGCGACGGTTAAGCATAACGTCGCCGATCTAGATCGGCGACGTTTTTGTACAACTGTCGCAAATTAACGATGGTTTGAACAAAAAATCGTCGTTAATTGTTTTTTTTTAATGATATAATTATTTAAATCTGAAATAAAAATATATTGTACTGTATAATCGAAAAAAAATTAACAAAATTTGAGAAATGTAATCATATTATTAATCTGCTACAAGTGTTTCATACAAAATGAATCAGCCATGTAGCGCTCCATCTCCTCCTGTAATGTTGATTTAAAATGAATCAAATTGAATTTTCTTAATGTAACGTTGATGAGAATAACGAAATTTAATAAACTTACGTGGAGCAGGCGGGATCGCGTGTCAACGAAAGATCCATCCGCATGTCGATGTGTGTGAACATATAGCTCCCATGACGTTGGATCTCTGCCATGTTGTGCTCGCTAAAATAAATTCAATAATTGTAAAACATTAACATTTATAATTAATGAAATATATATTTTTTCCAAAGTACAATTCAATAAATGTCACGAACATCGTCGCTCGAATATTGAACCTCTTCTGTTTCACTTTCAGTTCAAATCAATTTTGTTGTCGTACATAACATTAACATCGACTAGATTTTGAGACGATAAAAGAAATTGAGTTGAGATGTCATGAGGTCCACTTTCGTTGTTTTGAAATGCATCGTTCGCATCAATTTGATTATGCTCAGTATTTGGCTCAACATCAGTGACATAAGCTCGCCTACGTAGAGTACTCACATGCATCCAATCTGATTCTGCTCTCTTCGTTGTTGGATAAGTCAAATACACAACTTGCGAAGCTTGCGTAGGAAACACAAATGGTTCGTAGTATCCAAGACTCTTTTTTCGATTGACATCAACAATTTTGTACTTTTTATTAGGAAACACAAATGGTTTGTAATTTCGTCTAAATATGGTTTGTTTTGACATTTTTTTCGATTGTAAGGACAACGGATATATCTATATAATAAACACTCAGGATGACTAAGTGCAAATGTTACAAACGACTCTAAACGCGACAATTTATAGACAGTTTGCTAAAACCCTGAAACCTAAACCCTAAACCCCAAAACCGTTGCCATCAACGACGGTTTGCTAAAACCGTCGCTTATATTAATCGGCGACGGGTTTTAATAAATTGTCGCTTAATTTATTATGCGACGGTTTTAATGCAGACCGTCGCTATATAGCGGCAGTTTAGTAAAAACCGTCGCTGATATTTCCGTTTTTTTTTGTAGTGGAAGCAGCAGCGCCCGTGAACCACTTAAACGAGCCGAGCTCGAGCTCACGAGCCAGCTAAACGAGCCGAGCAGCTAAACGAGTCAAGCACAATTTTGAGCTTACGAACCTATTATCGAACATGTTCACGAGCTAACGAGCCGAACATCATTGATCTCAAGCTCGGCTCAACAAAATTGTCGAGCCCGAAGGGCTCGGGCTCCGCTCGATAAACTTAACGAACGAGCCCGAACGAACTTTTTAACGAGCCGAGATCTGAAAAGCTCGCGAACAGTTCAGTTCATTTACATCCCTATTCGAGATGATGACTATCCGACATGTTTGGAATGTTTTTGGCTGAGTTGAAGATATATAGAGTTGTATCACGGATTTGGGTCGGAAACAAGTAAACGATATCTGTTTATTGTCGATAGCTTAATTAATTGATATTTTAGTTTAGAAATAACTTGGATTGTCCATCCATATCGATTTCCTTTTTGTCATTAACAAGGAATGTGTGCTTATGTCATTAAATTTGGCGTACTTGTATCATTTTTTTGTTGAATTTATAACAAAAAAATTAGTGCTCTCTAATTTTGCAACCCACTTAAAAGCAACCTATGCCACAACTCATTTTTTGTGTAGGCAACACGAAAATAGCAACGCCGTCGGCTAGAACCGAAAATTTCCAAGCAACAGAACCATTTCCTGCCTAATCCATTGAAGAGATGCATGTGAATTTCTTTGAACCGATACATCCCAAACTTTCAAACAACACCATCTTAAATCATTATACACGGGGTTAAACCAATCGCTTTTATCATGCAACAGGTTCCTCAGTTCAATGATTGTATGCTGACACAATTTTCGGCCACAGATTCCAAAAGGAAACTCTTTCCAGTTTTCTTGAGTGATGTCTCGAGTGCCCCGTATAGTGAACTGTTCCTAACTTCGATCCCAAAGGGTGTGGGCATTTGCTTAATAACCATCGGCAGAAGAGAGTGAATGATTATGGTGGTGAGAAAAAGAATAAACATATTAGATATCAGACACTGGCAAAAATCAATTTACCTTTGCAAGCCACATGATATAGGTGGCAGAATGAACTGCCTGCGCCTCATAATCCTCAAACACATTATCGGGGATGATTGTGCAATGACCGAGTAGCTTTAATTCAGCATTTATAAACATGAAGATGTCATCATTCTCAGAACTTTTGCACGAAGAATGACTATTTATATTTTGATTGTCGGATGTCAAATGTTTCATCCAAAACAGTGAGAGGAAGCGACGGTGAAGCCATAAACCCTTGCAAAAAACACATCAGAAAACAAACATTAACAACCTTATCCAGGTAAAAGGCATGGCACAAATTAGGTAGTATTTTCCTCTTTAGAGAGATTCAAGTGTCGAGGAGACAACTTGGGTAAAAGAAAACCTACAGCCTAGCTAATTTTAATGGAAAATAGTTGCCATCTCCAACCACAAAAGAAAAACTCTGCGTGGAACTTTCTGCATTTTAAAACCATCGAGAGAGCAAGCATTTTCAAAACTACAACTAGCAATCTCAAGTGTCACAGGGGTACCGATCATACTTTCGTGACGACTTAGGGCATCAATGATATATATGTTCTTGTCTAGGGTTCAGCCATCAACGGTCTTATTCCCCTTGCTTGTAACAAAATAGCAATTCAAAGGGCAAACGTAGATAGAAGTGCAGGGCAAGCCTGAAATGAACTCATATAAAGCATCCGACAAGTCAACGAGTCAATGCTTAAAAACGTCTTTCTATGTGCTGATTCATTAACATACAAATTTGAACATTGAACAGATATTAATCTCACTTGCTATTGAAAGGATTACACGGGTTACAATGATTATTAGATGAGCAAAACCAGATTCTGGCTCGTTTAAACTTAAAATGGACGGTTTCTCCCACGGGAGTCCAGTCGAATCTTCCATAGATGGTCGTCTTCTACATCACGTGAACCCAATTAGAGCCTTTCAGTTCATTGGAGTCAGCATCGATGAAAGATGGTTTCATTTAGACTCGGAGAATATTCTTTTCAGCCACATCAAAGAGTATTCAGCCTTTATTGGATATGGTGTCCATACTTCTTCCAGGATAACTTAGTGATATCTGGTTGTCCTTGTCACCTCCTAGTTCGCTTAATAATCTTGTTAGGATTTGTATTTTAGTTATTGATAGGTTTTGGTCTAGTCTCCCTCCTATTTTGTTTTTTAAGCTTTTAATGAAGTTGGATTTACCTTTAAAAAGAAATCTGATGTCTACATAGTTCTACTATCTTAATATTGTATGCTATATTTACAAAACCATAACAGTCCTGACATGGCGAGTCAGAAACTGAGAAAAGAATCAACCTACGAGTTCATCTGGATTGAAACAATATAAATTCGAGTAATTGTTTTTGTAAGTTCTGAGAGCCATTTGAGTTCAAAAAAACATTAGTGACAGGCATACCTCTCTTCCAAAATAACGCCTTATCAACAACTCATTCCAGTGCAGCTCCTCCTATAATATAGTATGCCAAATGAAATAGAGAATTAGATTTAAGAAGTTCATGAGAAAAAGATAGACAACTTCAAAATATAGATAAACCCATCCTGTTGATCCAAGTAATACTATAACATGAAACAATTACATGATCATCAAGCAAGCCAATGATAATGAATTCTATAAAGCTTAAGCCATCACTTTCTTAAACCAAACATGTAAATCAGATCAACAGTATATCATATTGTTCAGTGTGCCCCAAACAATTATCTAGTTGCAATGCTACACAAATCATTAAGTTGAGTACGAGACTTTCTAGATGATAATAAACTGATTTGAAGACATTATTTTTATCGGAAGAAAGATTGCACAGCAAACTTCTCAACTTTTCACCAGATCATAAAGATTGGGCATTTTTCAAATGATTAGTGCTCCATAATTGCTATAAAGATATAATAATTTCATGAGAGATCTTCCCAATAGGTAAAAAAAGGCAACACCAAACCTTCCACATTTGATGAAATTCTGCACATGAGAAAGTATCTGGTTCGTTGTTATCTTTTAAATTCTCTACCATCTGGAGTAGTAATCGCTGCATCAAGCAAAACATTTTTAGGAAGTTTTTCCCACAATACTTTTGGGTATTTTAATAGAACAAACACAAGACTTTGATAATATAGTTTTTTTTCCCACTGTTATTCTTGATCAGGAGGGACTATAAAGGGTATGGTTTGATATTCCAGTGAAGCAAGAAAGATGGGAGAGAGGTATGGTTTGATATCCCGGTCAAGCAGGAATATTCTGTATATTTGTTACTTCGATCTTTCGTCAAACCAAGGTTTCATCTAAGGTATTGATAGTGGACTCCTACGAGAATCTCTTTCTATCTTAAGTCATGTGATGCAGGTTCATGCTAATATATTGAAAGCTAGAAGAAATTTAATGCTAAATGAGGCACTGGAGTTCCATTATTTATTATATCAAATGTGTATCACTGCCAACGAACTTTGACAGTTAGACCCTGTTAGATAGTCTTGGAAATGTGAGCTGGGCACTACAGTTCAATAGAAAATATACAAATGTCACGAGAAAAGAACATGTTGATTAGTTTTTACTTTTAACTACTTGAACACAGCCAGGAAATGAGAACAGATAAACTTTTGCACAATTATATAATCACATGAAGTTATTCACATTTCAAAAAGAGTTTGACCACAACATCAGGAAAATATGCCAACAAGTGTGAAACTTACAGTCCGGTAATGCAAACAAGAATTATCAGCAACATGAAGAACTGTCCATTCTCGAGAATTTTGCAACTCGAGTATCACCTGATGGGCACTACAATAACTCAGGAAAAACAAATTTTGGGACATGAAAATCATTTTTTAAGGTGCACAAATAGAGGAGAGAGGTGCAAATAGGGAATCATAATTCAGTTTGGAAGAGAAAAGAAGAAACGGTTGAGACAGTCGAAGTGCTATGGGATTATTTAGACATGGGAACTACCAAAGCCTACACTACACTCTTCTCTCCTAGCCACAAAAGAAGATTACCTATTATGTGGTAAAAAAAAATTTAATTTACATAATAAAATCTGAGTGCGTGAACTCTGCACAATGCAATGAGATAAAAAAAAGTACAATCAGCATTAAGGTGTCTTAACAATATTCTAACCTGTGCATGTGACATGTAGGAAACTAACCAGCAACGGTGATTCCAAGCACGATAGTTCATTTTTGAATTCTACAACAAAAATGAATAAATCAGGTAGAAAGTATAATCTGTAATGTCAACCAGGAAAAAGCAACACAATGCCCTTGAATAAGAATTAGAAAATGCCAAGTTATAGGCAATCATCAAAGGTGGATTCTACTATGACCGGAGAGAGTAAATCCTCAATGTCTATGCCAAATCAGCCAAGGAAAAAAACATAGCGGTTAATCTGCGTTATTTTCGGTATCACCGCAGATTAGCAGCTGAAGATAAATCTTCATGTTAGATGGAAAGGTGAAACAAGTGCACAAACAGAAGAAAACAAGTGAACAGTGAGAATTTACCATTTCTCAGACAAAAAAACATAAAATGTTAAAAAGAATACTAATGCAGAGGATGCATGAAAACAAATCATTATATATCACATAAAGAATCCTAATGCAGAGGATGAATGAAAACAAATCATTACATATTACATATATCAATGTTCTATGATGTAAATCACAACTTTGGAAAGAAATAAACCTCGGCTATAGTTTTCACTAAAACAGATTCTCTTTCCACAATCTCTTGCAGGTTTGCACACTTGTCTGCTATCATCTTGATCACCCATCTCCTACCAGTGTGAACATCATTACAAGGTAGGCTCAAAATATGAATGCACAAATTAGTCTTAGCATCTAGATGCAGACACGTGTTTATGACTACATAAGACAGCATACAGAATGTACACCACACAGCAATGTAGAAATGATGTACTCTACCTGTGACTCCAAGCACATTCACTCTTCGGTGCATAGGAGAGAACCAAAGTTGATAACAGTAGTTCATCCATGAACAATGGAAATTGTTGTTTCCTTAATATAACCAACTTCCTACCAGTAGAAAAGCACACAGATTATATTGTCTATGACAGAATTGAGTGAGGGTGGAACGTTGCAAAACACAAACGACAGAAGCCAACTGCTCTCTTCAGGTTAGAACATCACCATGAAGATACATGATGGAAGTAAAGGCAAATTAAGATCACACACACATTCAATAAATTCTTTGAATGCTTTGTTTTGCAAAACTGATCCTTCAAAGAGATTAGGTCACCAGAAGATTCACTTGGATTTCCCTCACGGCACAAAAAGAGAGAAAAAATTCAACAGGAACTCCCTTGGCATTTTGCAAATTCAACTAAACTTTACAAGATGTATCCAACATGTGAGGTTCTAAAAGTAACCACTAGAATCACAATTGAGTTTATATATTGTTCAATGTAGAGGATATGGAAGGCATTCCTCTCGCTTTGCTAATTAATCCTTCAATAAAACTGAATTACTTGCAATCACAGTAACTTTCAATTGCCAATTGTGAACAATGAAGTTGAAACTACATAAGCTAAAATTTTGACAAAGAAAACCAACAGGAATCAGAAGAGTGCAATAAACAGAACTTTGGACTGATCATGCTCACTTCTGGAACTACTTAGAAATTAAGGGAAATAAATCAGTATAATTCACTTGACCTAACAGAAGTTTCAAATTTCTTAATGTCATTTTCCAGAAAAGCAATTCATGCTTCATCAGGTTACAGAAGATCCAACAAATTGCAAGAGATATAAACAGGTTTCATTCAGTATATCTATCACCAAGAGGAAGCTCGGAAAATTGATTGCCTTTTGTCGACATAATTTGAAATTAGGTTTTCAGATTAACACAAGTGACATCAAACAGAAGAAAATAGACCTGGAATTCCACGCCGTGCCAAAATCACAGCTCAACAGAACAAGAACCCTGCTGTGTCTCATCGCTTCACTTTCCACAATGTCTAGGTCAGACTGTGAGAACTTCAATGTTTTAAAATTGGTGGATTCGTTGTTCTGTCCATGAGAGTCTAATAACATTTTATATCGTCTAAAAGAATCCATGAAGGCATCTTTAGCAGCACCATATAGCGGAAATAGAGCAAGTGTTGATATACCCAACTTATGCCCATTACTCCAAAAAAATGTATCAGAATTACAAAAATGTGATGGTTTTGATACAGGTGAACCATTGGCCTCTTCATCCAGTGCAGCAAATTGGGATGGATGAACAAACCCCAATTCATCACTGAAAGAATAAAATATCATTCATATCACAAACAACATAAAAATATTTTAGTAATGATCCATTTACATGATTGCGATAAAAAGAATCCTTAAAGATCACAACTGAAGACAGGACATTGACTACATATTATAACTACAAGACGCCAGATAAAAAGAAAGCCGATAAATATACAAAATCTGAATCAATAATCTATTTGTTTCCGAAAGACTTATTAAAAGATGTATGCTTCGTCAACTCGCACCAATAAACAAGGTGACAGCTTCCAACAGTCTTAATAGTTGAGAAAAATTATAGATCAGAGTATCTTTTGGTTGATTAACTTGCGATCAATAGCAGAAGAAAAAATATGGGTATTCTTGTAAAAGGGTAAATTACAAAAATTTACCTGCAGGAGTTTGTCCAACGCACAACACTTTAATCACTATGATCAATCCACGTCCATGTAAGTTTTTCAAATGTCTCATTGACAGGGTTCTAAACGCGGTAAATATCTAATTTTTCTGGTTGCCGCCTAGACGACTTCTAAAAATCAGGGCGTGAGCCGGTGAGCGACGCCCAGCACCGCACTGCTACTTGAAAATGAATATTTACCATTTTAATTGCGATTCTTTTAAAGATCTTTCACTTTTTTCCCTACTTCTCCCTTTAAATCACCTACCCATAAGGCCATAACCTGAATCCAACCCTCCTAAAAACCCAGCAGCGCAGCATCACCAGCTTGCCAAGTATGGCATAGTGAAAGATGCTTCATTTTCGCAAAAACCTTGGAGAAATCGATGGAATTTACCCTGAAATCATTACATAATATCATATGGCTTACATGCAAGGGTGAGCATCAAGAATAGCCTCCAGTTGGCTCAACAGACGAGAAGAGTCAACAGCAGTTCCATCCATTGCTCCTGTAGGAAGTGATGTATATGACAGAATGGTGCGATTGATTAGGGGAAATGATCAGCATCGGCGGGGATCCATCGCTCCATTTGTTGATTAGCTTGGATACTGAGATAGGTAGTTTGAGTCATGTATTTTGTATCTCTTGGGATTGTCAGTGTGTATTTGTTCTTGTATTAATTTTTTACTCATTTAATGAAAACTTTTTCATTAAAAAAAATATTTGAATTGAGCAATTCAAGAAATGTAAACCAAAGTTGTTTCCGAATATAACGTAGTACCAAAAGCAAATGTTTTTTTAAGTTAACAAAAGCTAATGTTATGGTCATGGTTGCTAGGTTGGGCATGAGTTAGGTTTTATTGAGTTGATCAGATTTCTTGTGAGACGGTCTCACGAATCTTTATCTGTAAAACGAGTTAATTCTACCGATATTCACAATAAAAAGTAATACCTTATCATAAAAATAATATTTTTTTCATAAATGACCCAAATAAAATATCTGTCTCACAAAATACGCCCCGTGAGATCGTCTCACACAAATTTTTGTCTATTGAGTTTGGATAGCTATAATCAGATATACCACTTATTTCGACCCAAAAATAATTTAGTGTGAGTATAATATTGTGATTGAAAGTAGTGTTTATTTAATTAATTTATAGTTATTATATAGTAATATATTAACTTTAAGATAGCACATGATCGCGTTAGAAAAATCATACCTGGCCTATATATAATATGTGGTCGGATATTACCCATTTTTTTTGAAAATAACTTTACCGATCGGACTATCGGATATCCATATACGATTGCCCACCTCTATCGATTGTAAATCTGATTTATAAACTATGCTTTAATTGATGTCTTAGTACCACTCAATAATTACATTTTTTTGCCGTCAAAATTGAACAAATGACATCAGACCATACCAAAAACTATAGTTTTTGTTAAACATATCTAGAATTTTTAAAATATATTTTTATATTTCGGCTCAAATCTTTTAAATAATACATCATATATAATTCACAGACCTTGAGAGCTGTTTTGTAATTAGTGGAATTCTTAGAAAAGTATCGGTGAAAATGTGTTGGAAATAATTATTCATCATAATAAAAATTTATTTATTTTAGTATAAACTTGATTAATATTTGTAATAATATAATCTGATTACCTTTTAGCATAAGAATCCAACATCAGATGAAGTAACAAAAAAAAAAACACAGATATCAGATTTAAAAAGCCCAAATTAAGACGGCGCAGGCCACCAATTTATTAATCTACCCAACAATTTGTCAAGCAAATATGTTGGGCTTACGTAGATGTGTGGCCCAATATGTAGCAGCCCGAATTTGTTTAAATCTCCAGAACTAAAATTAATTTTACATTTAGTCTTTGACCGAAAAAATATGTATTTGTATTCTCTGATTCAAAAAAATTGTTTCTGCCCTCTCCGAATTCATATATTTTTTACGGATGAAAATCGATACAAAATATTGAAAATATGATGCTAATATATAATATTTTAGTATCAACTATTTTAGATCTGATATAAAAAAAATAAGATTTTGAATATAAAATTGGAACAATTTTATCAATATAAATTTTTTTTACACATGTTTTAATATTCAAAAACCATATATTAGTATCATGTATGAAACAATTGATATTTAAATATTATATATTAATATCATATTTTCAATATTTTGTATCGATTTTTATATGAAAAGACAGACGTGTAATTATTATCGATTATTTACTATATATTTACTCGTGAGAAGCAATGAAGAAACCGCAAGGGATGGAAAAAAATGGATTTGAGAATAAGTTTATATATAAGAATATATATTGAGATGATGATATAATACTTTAAAAATATTTTTTTATGTTATATGATTATATAAATATTCAACAGTACAAGTAAAAATAAAAAAAATATTATTGAGAAATTTTAGTCATAGATGATATATAATTTTAATATATTAGATTATTTTTATATTTTTATGGAGGTTAAATAATTTTGTAGTTTGGAAAAGATTTTTATTTATATATAAAATTACACGATAACCCGATTCGACCCGGACTTTATATGTAGTGTAGATCCCAATAAAACATGAAACTATTGGTGTGCGTGAAACTGACCAAGTAAATAAATATAAAATCCACTACCATAAATTTTAGGATCCACACTGAATTGAAGTTGTATCAAACAAGCGTAAATCATATTATTTTATTTCATAAAAATTGTCGTGAGAACATCTTATATGTTAATTTTTTGAGATATATTTCGATCTAACTTAATATATGAAAAAATATTAATTTTTATGAAAAATATTAATTTCATAATAATTATAATCTTGTAAACTCGTCTCATATATAAAAAATCATTTTATCATCTCACAGTAAACTTTATCATTTTATTTAAAGAAGTTAGGTAAGCTTTTTGTGCCTTTTAACTTATAATATAATATTATATATATACCACCAAACTTTTATGCTAATTTTAGAACAAAATATTAAAAAAATAAGAATTTAGTAGATTTTTTCTACAATCCTTTATTTTTTAAATATAAAAATAACTAATTCCATTTTGCTATTTATAAATTATATAAATATAATTTTTGAAATGAAATGAGTTCGTTTTTATAATGCCACATAAATCTTATCAGACAGAATCAGAATATTTAATTCAAAGCCTCTCTCCTTCGGTATAAATGGTTTATTTCACCCTACCTTGTGAGGCACTATCTCCATGAAGTGATCAAAGGCCCAGATTTAAACACACATACACCCCATGAAGTGATCAAAGGCCCAGATTTAATCACCATATAAAATCAATGGTTGAGATCCTGTGAGGGCACTGCCCGCACAGGTAACATCTACTCTACCGGTATAAATAGCAACATGGGATCCAATACGACACACACCAACGGCTCTGTCATTAAAATTATTATATAAACAATCAAACATGTATTACACAACCTTTGTCCTATCGAATGAATGTACGACAAATATTTGATGTAAAAATTTGTGTGAGATGGTTTCACAGGTCGTAATTGTGATATGGATATCTTATTTGGTCCCATGAAAAAATATTACTT
Source organism: Primulina eburnea (assembly GCF_022965805.1). NCBI lineage: Eukaryota > Viridiplantae > Streptophyta > Magnoliopsida > Lamiales > Gesneriaceae > Primulina > Primulina eburnea. The sequence goes on from NW_027331510.1 coordinate 4,068,322, forward strand.
TTTATTGTGAATATAAGTAGGGTTGACCCATCTCACAGATTATGATCTGTGAGACGGTCTCACATGAGACCCACTTTATATTTGAATGTTCGTGGTGGTTCGTGGGGTCTATCTAGTTTGTGACGCTGGATTCGACTTCCGATAGATAATTAAAAATCAGTAATATGATCACTTATTCAATCATAATGTATTGACAAACTACTATGATTCATCATTCAGCACACTTGTCATGTGTTAAATGAACGAGGATAATAACATAAGAGTTGCATCTACCAAACTCATTTCCTATTACTAAAATTATTATGTATTATTATACATTTGTTTAAAAAAATTTCTCGTATCATACAAGTTGATCAAAGTTCAAATCCATATCAGAAACGTCATCCATATACTTACTCCTGTTGATCTTGACCGTAAAATCCCAAATTCCCACACAACATCCGACGGTGAAAACATGGCCAAAACGCACCATCCTTTGTCCCCAGTCCCCACCCTTTAGTCAGATTGACTTGTGAATTGTAATCTTTTCTATAAATAGGCTTGCCATTTCATCTACCAAGGTGTACCGAGTACCCAATTGAGATAGAGTTCGCCACACCCTTCTGTCGGTCCTTGGTTCCATCTGCTAAGGCACGGGAGGTTTGGTGAATCTTTGTTTTTTGTTGTTAGTTTTAGCCTTTGTGGAGGATTCTATTCGTGGGTTTTGTCTGGGCTAAATGGCTAATGTTGTTATTGCTGATGTGCTTTGATTTGAGTGTTTTCTTCTGAGTGAATTATTCACCTCTTCTCTGTATGTGTAGAATTTCTTGATTTTGTTGATGATTTTAAAAATGTCCTTTTTGACATGATAATTAGGTTCATGTTGTAAATAGTTGAGTAAACATGTTTGTTTCCCAGTAGATTTAATAGATCTTTTTATCCCAACTTTTGCTACTAGATTTGGGATCTACTCATGGATCTTGAATTGTTTTATCAAGTTCTTTGGTTAAGGTCTAGCAATTATAACGAGATGTAAAGTAGAGACAGTTGTGAGATATGAAAGATCTGAACTTGTTTTTGCTTCTAAAGGTTGGCAGGTTTGGTCAGTGATAGTTACTGACGAGTTTCATCGCTTTACTGTTTACTTAATTATGATTCATATAAGGGACTATTCTCCTCCCTTCAACTCAGATCTATGCACGATGTTAAGATGTCCCAGGGTTGGATAGAGTTTCTAGAAGTTACGTGTATGGAATTAGACAATCTTTCTCTTTACCTAGATTTTGGGATTGAGGCAGATCCAAGTCCCAATTTTAACATGATATCATAGCTCAGGCTCACTGTTTTGTATTGGACTGTTTATAGTTGAGTCACCCGTTAATGTTTCCAGTTGTTCATTTTTTGGTGTGAATGTGTATGTTAACATGTCTCACATCGGTTGGATAAAGTTCTCGAGAGTTGCATGTATGGACTTAGACAATCCTCTCCCTTGAGCTAATTTTGGGGTCGAGTTAGGTCCAAGTCTCAATCTTATCGACCGATATGCTTGTTTAGCGGGCAATAAGCTTTGATTACCCTTCATTAAAGGATTTCTCTTATGGTTTGTTCGCTGGATTCTATTCTAACTTGCAATAGGTTGATTATTCGGCATGCTTCTCGTAGTAAAAAGAAAAGATTCTCGGGGACTTTCTGGCTTAAAACATGTTAAAAATTTAAAATAGCTTCAAATATTTCAAAATAAGGCGATGCCCTTTATTCTATAAACTGTTGTGCAGTATATCTTGGTTTTTTGGTGCTAAACGAAGAAAACCTCAGTCGAGTCTTTAGATATTCACATTGATATCCCAACGTTTTATATCTCGAGGGAGTCAGTGACTCGGGGTTTTCTTGTGTCGATTTGGATTTTTACTACCACTTTTCTTGTTTCAAGGACTAAAATGATGGATTTGGAATTTTTTCCCCCCAGGTTTAGAAATGGATACCTTCTTGTTTACCTCTGAATCTGTGAACGAAGGCCACCCCGACAAGCTCTGCGACCAGATATCTGATGCAGTACTCGACGCCTGCCTGGAACAAGACCCTGACAGCAAAGTTGCTTGTGAGACTTGTACCAAGACCAACATGGTAATGGTCTTCGGTGAAATCACAACAAAGGGTGACATAGACTATGAGAAGATTGTGCGCACCACATGCCGCAATATTGGATTCACATCCGATGATGTTGGTCTCGATGCTGACAAGTGCAAGGTCCTAGTTAACATCGAGCAGCAAAGCCCCGATATTGCTCAAGGAGTTCACGGTCACCTGACCAAATGCCCTGAAGAGATTGGTGCTGGTGACCAGGGACATATGTTTGGCTATGCCACAGATGAGACTCCCGAGTACATGCCTCTCAGCCACGTGCTTGCTACTAAATTAGGTGCTCGGCTGACAGAAGTGCGCAAAGATGGTACATGTCCCTGGTTGAGACCTGATGGCAAGACTCAAGTTACGGTGGAGTACTACAATGAAAATGGTGCAATGGTTCCAATAAGGGTACACACGGTTCTCATCTCAACTCAGCACGATGAGACGGTTACTAATGACGAGATTGCCAAGGATCTCAAGGAGAATGTCATCAAGCCAGTCATCCCGGAGAAGTACCTTGATGAGAAGACGATTTTCCACCTCAATCCATCTGGTCGATTTGTTATTGGTGGCCCTCATGGTGACGCAGGTCTCACGGGCCGAAAAATCATTATTGACACCTATGGTGGTTGGGGCGCCCACGGGGGTGGTGCCTTCTCTGGAAAGGACCCCACCAAGGTCGACAGAAGTGGTGCATATATTGTGAGGCAGGCTGCCAAGAGCATTGTTGCTAATGGACTTGCTCGCAGGTGCATAGTACAAGTCTCATACGCGATTGGTGTGCCTGAGCCGTTGTCTGTTTTTGTTGACACTTATGGCACGGGGAAGATCCCTGACAAGGAAATCCTGCAAATTGTGAAAGAAAATTTTGATTTTCGACCTGGAATGATCTCAATTAACTTGGATTTGAAGAGGGGTGGTGGCGGAAGGTTCTTGAAAACCGCCGCGTACGGACACTTTGGAAGAGATGAACCTGACTTCACATGGGAAGTAGTTAAGCCCCTCAAATGGGAAAAATCCCAAGGCTAAACCCGAGACATTTGCTACTGGTTTTTCTGGTAAGCTCGCGTTTTTTTTTTTTTCCATTTTGTTTGTGTTCTTGCAACACAGTGTGCTTTGTGTTATGCCGTATAGGGAATGTGTGCACGCTATCTACTTAAATTACAGTTTGAGTCAGCTAGTCAGCAGTTGCATGTAAGAATAGTTCAAATATGAATGAATTGTTTCATGTTATTGGATTTATTATAATTTCCTCGCATGCTTTTTTTCTATGTTTCAGACAGTTATGATGTATTACTTTTTATAACATCTTGACATGACCTCCAATCTCCCTGTAAACTTTACCTTTTTGACAATCACAAATTATGAAACATCAAGACACATATATTCCTATAGATATATATGTTTTGAATAGGTCTTTTGTCATATGAGTCAACACCAGTGAAAATTAATTTTTTTTTCATGATTGAAGTCAGATCGGAAATCCGTGTTACAAAATTGACCCGTAAAACAGTCTCGTAGAAGTTTTTGTGCTATGTTTTTTCAAAAATTAATATCATATTAAAATTTATGGTACAAAAACTAATACATCAGTCATGATTCTAATTTTATGGAATCATGGTTTGGTTCCTTCAAAAGTATCTACATTTTTAATACACAAAATCTATTTGGCACCGAAGCGTTTTCAACATTTGCTGATACAAAGGATAGCAGAAGTAAATACTAACTTGAAATGTTATAGGATACATCTAAAGGACAAAATATCATCCTTCTTACAAAATATGCATTTTTGTTGGCGTCATACAAATGATTACCTCCTCTGACAGTTGAGTTTGCCTATACAAATAGCAAATAAAGCAGCAAAAAAATAGGGTAAAAGAATAAAACAACACCCTAAAGGTAATTGGTTATGGTGAAATCCAAGTAATCCCTTAGAAAAGAAAAGAAGCAAAAAACATATGAAGTGATCGTGTCAAGTTGTAAGAAGGGCTTCTCCAATAAGACCAGTATTGCTTCCACAGGCAAGATTTGTGAGTAGAGAGTGGGAAAATGGAGATCTTTCGAACGAGCAGGTGGTTTACAAAGGTGATCCACGAGCTCTTTGTTAGTCCTACATATATGTCAGGTTTCTAAAAGACTCGAGCGGGATTCCGGATTAGTTTTATGTCTGATTCGGAGTCGTGTTTGTCTCTCACATTTTTATAAAAATTTAATTCGTTTTTAAAATCCAAATATAATTTTCTTTCAAGATTTCCGGATAAGGGAGCTTTCCAAAATAATTACCAAAATTTATCGTAGATGATATTTATGTGTTTGAAAGTTAATATCTATACTGTGATAAAAAGCTACAAGTGATACTATAATTAAAATATTTTAAAAGTTTCCATATTTTTTTTTATCTTTTATACAAAGTTAAATGTACCATATTTTTACCAAATAAATTTTTTAATTATTTTTTATATTACACAAAACTATAATATTTAATGCACACATACAGAATATGTGTGCCACAATCAATAGTATTTTTTTAAAATAAGAAACCTGCATTTGTTATCCATCAAATGTATATTGAGTAAACTCTCGTGAATAACGCAGTAGAAGCATGTCATAATCGACCGTGAAAGTATTGGTAGGAGAATTGAAATAACGACAATTTGATTCACGTAACCCAATCCACCAACTTGAAAACTTGTTGAACGATCACTATAATATTTTAAAATAACGTAAACGTTTCTTAATTAATGTATATTCATTATTATTATTAAGATTAATGCATAAATATTAACCACTTTAGGTCTCTCATACTGTAAGAATTAAGTAAAAATTACTCTTATTATATTTCATATAAAAATTTATTATAGATTATTATAAAACTATATTTTAGATTAAAAAAAAATTAATTTGTATATGTTTACTAGTTTATTTATTACTATTAACAGCGTAAAACAATTAGTAAAAGATGTTATGGGCCCAATGAAATAGCCCATACCCAATATATAGAAGCCCAAATAATGGCCCGATGTACTTTACTTTATGCTGTTCCACTCCGCTGTAAGTTCAGCTCGACACTGGATCGGTGAGATAATAAATGGCGAATCCCGAAGACGAATCGATTAGGACAGCATCCGAAGAAATATCGAGAAGTTTTAAGACCCTAATCGACTCCCGGGACTTGGATTCCCTGAAACAATCCCAACACCTCATGTACGTGTGTATGATCTTGCACAATTTTGAATTCTTGATTCTGTATTGTGAAGTTGATTCATGTTTTTACCTTGGGAAAAATGTTGCAGATTGGGGAGATTGCAGGACAGCAACGCTGTATTGTCGCACTTTAACGAATATTCCGAAAATTGTTTTACGGAGGTGTCTGCCGATTTTTCCAGGAACACCCGCCTCTTACGATCCATGAAATCTGATCTCGATTACATCTTTCAAAAGCTTAGGTACGCAATATTCATTTCCTGCAGTAGTTTTTTGGAAAATTTGTTTGAAAATCAGGCCGTACGTGTGATTTGAGCTGATTTCTTTGTATTTTTCTAATGTGTTTTATGGCCCCCGATGATTATCTTTCTTCATTTTCAATGGTTTCCTGAATGGGCATTTGCTAGAATTCAGAAAAAAAGATTGTTGAGTGCAATAATCGAAACGTGGGAATTGAGCTGAAATACAGTTTAAAAAATTTGAACTGTACCGTGGGCAAGAGCTCGGACTTATAAAGATTATTTCTTGTTGGGATATGAAATGCCTACTACATCTCTTACTTGTGAATAGCTTGTTAGAAGCTCCACATTTATCATATCAACAGACAATTAGATCATATTCGAGCGGGTTAGGAAATTTTGATGGAGCCAAAAAATGTATTTTTGCGAAAAAAATTACACATGATATTTGGAGATGCAAATTTGTGGGGTTAGACTTCCTTGTTTGCGTGGCCCTCTCCAAACTAGTTGAGATCGATTGCTTGAATATCTCTTCTTCGTTGTGTTCTGTTTGAATTCATATTCAATAACTTCATTACATGTTTGTGTTGGGATGAATACAATATTCACCCTTCTTGATTTGCTTGTTACCCTTTTTGGTCCTTTATGTCGTCAAGATTCTTTATGTATTTTCAATCCATCTGGGCATGCCTAGATGGTTCTAAATGCATGAGTTTTCTGAAGATATGCTTTGAGAAAGAGATAAAGAAACGTTTGACAAAGAAAATTGCAGCCATTTACTGCAGTCGTCCATCTGATTCCATTCCAACATATGATAGATTTCTTTTTATTTTTTGTTTGAGAAATTTTGCACCATTTCAAGTGTTTCTATGTAATTTATCTACGATTTATTTCATCAAAACAATTTTCTGAGTAATTCATTTTTTGATACTTTCTCGAAAGAGTTCGGCATATTTTATTTCATATTTATCGGGTTATGTGCAACCCGCTTATAGTTAGAAAATATCGATTTCGATCAAAGGGCCTGTTTGTTTGAAATTGGGTGAAATTGTTGTGTGGTGTGTGACATTTTTGGTTTGAGTGGGTCTCATGTGAGACCGTCTCACGGATCCTAATCTGTAAGACGGGTCAACCCTACCCATATTTACATTAAAAAGTAATACTCTTAGCATACAAAATAATACTTTTTCATGCATGACCCAAATAAGAGATCCGTCTTACAAATATGATCCGTGAGACTGTCTCACACAAGTTTTTGTCTTTTGGTTTTTGTCTGCAACTATCATTTTAGTCGTCGAACTAATTTCCACAATCAGTTCTTATCCTTTCCTTATGAATGTTCCAACTTTTCCACCTTTTTCAGTTTAAGGTAAGAATGACTAAAATTAATTTCAGTATACAATTAATAGACCAAAGTAAATGGTAATATGAAATTTATATGATAATTAATTGGAAAATAGCGAATATTCTAATATTTTGTAATTAATAAGCAAAATTTGAAATTTATTTAATTACTTCTGCCAAAATATCAAAAATTGAGTGAACATGTATGCGAAGGAGTGGTACCCTTCTCCCATGAGTATGGGAAGTAAAACTGTTGTTATTTGTTTTACTTCTTAGGAGCCTGAAGGCGAAGTTATTAGCTGCCTATCCAGATGCATTTCCTGATGATTCAACTATGGACTCCCTTGACCAAAGACCAGACCTCGAATTGCCTAGGTGACTGAGCACGTAACGGGTAAAATAACATCATATTCTTTCTTCTTTCTGGGAGGAGTTCACATTTTCAAGAAACTTCTTGTTCCTCCACCGCTGCTCTTTAAATCGCTGACAGGATAAATTTGTCACTACTGCATTGCTATCTCTTTCATTGTCGTTCAAGTTGTGTAGCAAATGGATTCAAACTGTATAAACCTTATATTAAATGTGAGAACTTGGATTACGATTAGGTAGTGATGTTTTACTTCTTCAGTGTCAAGCAGAACTTACTTTACTGTTATTGTACAGATCAGATTTGTTGAACATGTTGAGCCATTTTGAATCCTGTGCATATTGGTTATTGGCATTATATATAAATTCGTGAGAATACTTCAAATTTTTAATTTTTTTTGGAAAAATAACTTTTCCTGAATATATGAGCTGCAGAAAATAGGTTTTTGCATTGTAATTTGTACAAGTTTAAAATTGAAACATATAGTGCTGGTTTGATGACTGATTTTAATCCAACTTCAATTTTAATTTTTAATATTTAAATCGGCAAAATAGCATTGCACATACAATATTACAATTTAACATATATAATTATATTAGAACATAAAACTGAATATCAGGTTTTTTTAAGAATAATATCAGGTTATTTAAGAATGAGAATTTTTTTTACCTTATGTGACGACGTTTTTGTTTTCTATTACAATTTTTTAAAAATTTATTATTATTAAGATTAAGAAACAAACAAATTAACAAATAAATATATATATTTCGAGAATAAGAAGTATATATCTGTTCGAAACAAGTGTCTGGTAAAAACAGTTAAAATTAATTATTGACTGTTGAAAAAATATTTAATTAAAAGAAACATAATGGAAAAAGTTCAGTAATATCTAAATTTCCATAAAAACATATATAAAAAACTGTACTTTATAAAATATAATGCTAGAAAACACAAAAAGATTATTTGCCTATGTTGATTCTGGACAAACAAATGAACCTAAATCTACGTATATGTAAGAAATGAATCATTCATCATAAACGAAATTCAAATGTGTTGTGACATGGTACACGAATATCTCAACAATAATATGATATTGTCCACTTTGAGCCTAAACTTAATTCTTCATGTAACTTAAGTCCTCATGGATTTGCTTTTGGTTTTTACCCAAAAGGATTCGTACCAATGAAAATATCTTCTAACTTATATTAAACTATGACATATCTTTTTATATTCAAATGTGAGACTTTGGTTACATTATCAAAAATCATCTCTTCAAACGAAGTTCCACCATTATTCTTATGGTCCGGGCTTTCCCTCAAACCTTATTAGTCCTCTAATCGAGGTCACTCCTCTTTACCATCTCAAACGAAGTTCTACTATTATTCTCTTAGGCTACGTTTGGTTGAAGGATAGAGTAAACTAATGATTAGTACGTAAATGATAAAGAAAATGATTGTGATAGGATTGTAATATATGGTGTAAAATAATATTATGTTTGGTAAGATTTTTAAGTGTAGGATTATTTTGAATTTTTTGATGAAAAGACGAATTTGCCCTTCCCCTTCGCGACGGCGACAGTGGCGGTGGTGGCCGGTGGTCGGGCGGAAATGGTCTGCCGGAAAAGGTCGGCGGGTGAGAGGGCCTGAAACGTCGCTACTAGCGACGGATTTGCCGGAAATGGTCTGCCGGAAATGGTCTTGCGACGGATTTACCGTCGCCGATCTTGTTTAGATCGGCGACAATTTCTGAAAAACCGTCGCTATTAGCGACGGTTTTTGAGAAAACCGTGGCTATTAGCGACGGTTTTTGAGAAAACCGTCGCGATTTGGGACGGATTTTTACAAACCGTCGCTAATTTGAGTTTGAATTTAGGAGAAAGGTAAAATTGGAAAAATAGGAGGTATTAAGAGTGGGATAATTTATCACACCTAAATTGTCAGTATTATTTGTCCAACAAATAGTAGCTACAGTGCGGGCTTTTCAATTTTATCACGGGCCCTCGTATTTCCTAAAAATCCAACCAAACGGGTGATTAGCCGGGATAAAATAATCTATCCCGGCTAATCACCCGAACCAAACGCAGCCTTAGTCCAGGTTTCTCCTCAAACCTTATTCGTCCTCCAATCGAGGTTACTCTTCTTCATCGCGTTGAAGCACACGCCTTACATGAATAGCAAGAGTATCACTCACCTCGAGAACTTATCAATGATTTTTATTGTGAGCTCTCTTTAAGTATATCTCCACAATGATATAATATTGTTTATTTTGAACCTAAGTTTTCATGAATTTGGTTTTTATTTTTACTCAAAAGACTTCGTATCAACAGAGATATCTTTCAATTTATATCAACCTATGACCTTTTTTTGATATTCTAGTATGAGACTTTTATTGCATTCCAACAAAATGAATTTGACTAACAAAAAAACAAAACATACACGATTACACAAAGATTTTTTTTTCATGAAACAATATCAAATAGCTAAAGAAAGAATCAGCATAAATGTACAAAACCGGGAGAAGATCCTCTGCTGTGCTTGGTCCAACAGCACCCCGTACTGTGCAATCAAAACGACGTAGCATCTTTTTTTTTCACTTTTCAATTGGGCTTGGGAAAATGAGCCCAAATTTCCATCTTTTTGTTTTAAGAAATTTGGGCTCAACGAAATAATTGTTGAGCCCTTTTCCTCACTTAAAAAATTTCCATCTAGCGGCTATCCCTTTTCCTCGCTTAAAAAATTAAACTCAACGAATTTTTTTTAATTATAATTAAATTTATGTTATAGGAAATAATATATATAATTTATTTCTATTAAGTTATATTAATGATTTTAAAATTAGATATTATTATATTACTCAAAAAAAATTTTACTTGTTAACAAATTTTTCATATAACGAAAAAAATTATACTCCGACCTTAAAAAAATGTTTACTTGTTAAAAAAATTTCATAACCTACAAAAAAATATGAGGATCATCTGCTATTTTCTTAAATGAGATCCCACTTAAGCAAAACAATATTTAAGATAATTACACAATAATTACAATAACTACAAAAAAATTGAAGCAAAGCAACTAAATTGACAAATGAAAAAGTATTCTGAATTTCTGATAAAACAACTTTGCATAGTTTATAGACAAAAAAATTACTCATACATTTTGAGCATTAATTAAATTCAAATAATTGTATTATACTTTCAAAAAGAAAGACAACAATTCAAGAATACGTGTTAGATATATCTTCATTGAAATCCATAGCTTCAAGAGAATGTTGGGGATGGTCAAGTGGTGCCTACATTAAACAAGAATAGATATCATAATAAACATTTTCACCTTATAAGAACGAAATCTTTTTTGCTTAAAATTTTGACACACCAAAAAAATATATATATCATTTAAGTTCATACCGTCAATAATTCGGTGAAATTGAATTGACTCCCAGCTGCTTGAACATATGCATGAGGTACCGACGGTACTGAATAAGATATAGGCAATTCATCATGGTTTCCATTGTCCTACAATGATTGTAAAAAAAAATAATTTAGGCAATTTTGTTTTCCATAAACTGTCAATAGTAATAAATATATTTACCTTGAATTTTGGATTTGTTTTTCTTCGTTTTGATTGAAGTTCTACCCAACTCTTCAATCGTTTCGATTTTTTCACACCAATTCTTTTCTTGAATCCTTTTGCTTGTACCATGGAAGGTTCTATTGATGATGTCTTGGTACAACCATTGTTGTCTTGGCTCACTTCTGTCAGACGCATTTCCATGACCTGCTTGGTTAGATCACACACCGAATTATGCACCAAAGAAAAAGTTGATGGGTGGACGGATGCCTCGGTCGCCAGCCTTACGAGCATCATACAAAGTTTTCTATATCGTTCCATACTTTCTAGTTTAGGATCTTCTTTGACTTCGTTGCCCATATAATCGTGTACCACTCCACTCCTAGCTTTTCTTGTCCACCTATTCAAGATATAATGCTCTGGAAGTATTTTGACATCCATGACATCATATACTTTCACAGCATGACAACACAATAAACCAGTCATCTCAAATTTTCGGCAAGTACATGAAATCATCTTGGTGCTAGGATTAAATGCCACTCTCCATTCTCCATCCTTATCGATTTGCCCAACAACATATTCAAATAATGGTTGGGTTTCATTTTTATATTTTATGTAAGTAGCTACAAACAAAACAAACTCCATTTGAAATAAATTAAAGACTGTGGGGGTATAAATCTCAGAAAGTTGACGCAACATAGGAGAACTCTCTAGCTTTAATCTCGGTAATTTTTGGCGTGCCTCAAATTCAGACCTTAGCTCATTGTATCGTTTGTTCTGTAAGACCTGTTCGAAATGCTTAAAAAATTGCATTATGTCTAAGTCGGGGTTCATACAAATCTTGATATCAGAATTGATGCTCTCACTAAGTTGTGTGCTCCTCATACCAAGCGTAAAAGCCTTCTTCGTGTAACAAGCTGCCCATTTCTCTTTTATACTGTAAGTGGATTGTAGCCATGTGTTTTCATAAATATTATATTGTGCTAGTAGGACAATCCATGCCTCCTCAAACTGGGTCTCATCATCAATACCATACATGCACCTCTTAAAATCAGTTAAGAAATGAGAACCATCCTTCATCAAGTTTCCCAAGCGCTTGATGCCATTTTGCATTAAGTGCCATGTGCACAATCCATGGAATATCTCAGGCATCACCTCCTTCAAAGCCTTTGCCATAGCTTGATCTTGGTCTGTGAAGATAGTGAGAGGTCTTTTTTGCTTGTGTGCTTCTAAAAATGTTTCAAACAACCATATAAATGATGCTGCAGTCTCATCATACAAAAGTGCTGCACCAAAAATCACCGCTCCTCTATGATGATTGAAACCTGAAAAGATAGCAAGTGGTCGGTGTGCACGGTTCGTACAATATATGGTATCGAGTGACACAACATCACCAAAGTACTCATAGTCAATTAGCATTCTTGCATCGGCCCAAAAAACATTAGTTATCTGTTCCTCCACATCCATCTGATTAGCATGGTAAAATGATGGATTTTTAGATAATTGTTGTTGAAAATATCGCATCAGACAACCAACTTCCCCATATACCATATTTCTTTGTCTTTTGGATCGAATATAGTTTTTAGCATCCAACATGGTATAACCGAGACCATCTCTTCCTCCTGCATGTCCACTCATCAATTGAAAAGTCGATTTCTGTTTAAGTCCAACATCGACTGCTAAATCAATCTCATAGGCTTGAACTTCTGTAACATTACGTTGGGAAGCCAACATGTGAACTGTCTCTTGAAGATGAAGCGGATGATTATGCTCTTCGATAAATTCAGTAACTTTATACTTACCATCGTCAAATGTCACTCCCAATCTTGCTTTACAATTTGTTCGAGTCTCAACCCGAGGATTGAGTGTCAAAAAATCTCTTTTGTCTTGTTTACGAATGCCCTCCTTGCAACAAACATATTTATACGAAGTTACAAAGCCAGTGTTCTTGTTCTTATTAAAATAATGTTTCCTAACTCCAAATCCAGTTTTTCCACCATATTCAACCCAATACTTCCAAGTCTCATCTAAGCTGTCAAATTTCATACCAATCTTAGGTTTGAATTCAATATCTGAACCACAATCCATCAAAAAACCTGCTGATCAATTAGATTTTTGTCATTATACATGAAAATAACCAACTGTCTCAATGGTGTTTTTACAAAACTCAAGATGATAGATGGTGTTGTATCATAAAACATGGAATCTTATAACTTTGGATTTTCCAAGAGTCCAGATAATGCCAGAAGTTCAGCAATACCAGTGAGCACTACATGTCTATTTAAAGAAGACATGGAACAGTAGTTTTTGCTTAAACACAAGAGAGCTAACAATAAAAAATGTTCCACCTGTAATGGAAGTCCTGCATATTCAGCTAGTAAATGTTGTAATGTACTTATAATCAAAATAGGAACCCAAAACATAAAGTCTAGAGGGCACCAAATTTCTACCAAGATTGTCAAAAATCATCAGCCAAATGGTTGAAACTTGTCCAGTAAATTTATTTGACCAAAAGAAAAAAGGAAAAAAGCCACAAATGCAAAACAGGACCAATTAACATATGCGTGCAAAATGATGTGAAATAAATTTTACCATCTTATACAGTTTTAATGTTTAAATAACAAATGAAACAATGTGAAATAGAGAGAATTTGATTCTGCAAATGATGGAGGATCCAAGGGAGAGGGACAGGAAATTTAGGGAGCATTTGTATGATAGGAAAGACAAGTGCCAGAAAACTAAGGAAATATGGAGCTTACCTCTGCGTTCCTATGGCTTCTGGACCTTCGAGCGGCACGATGCTCAAATTTTCTGGTATTCTCAAATTAGCCAAGTTCCAGGCACAGGGAAACAAAGTGAAATAGAATGAAAAAGTGGGAAATTTGGGTTCATGGGAAACGAAGTGAAATAGAAAACAAAAAGATGGAAATTTGGGCTCATTTTTTCCAAGCCCAATTGAAAAGTGAAAAAAACCTCTGCTACGTCGTTTTGATTGCACAGTACGGGGTGATGTGGTACCACACACAGCAGAGGATCTCGCCCCCAAAAAACCCCTGTTTTTCTCAGAACCATGACAACTCAATCTCATCACTAACTATTTATTTAAATACAAGAACATGAATGCTGGCAGAAGAGGAAACACATATCTAAAAATCAAAAATAAAAACGAAGAAAGAACTGGATACGAAATCCTCTTCTCACCTATACATATATATAAATATAGTTCACTAATTTCACCGATCAGTGCCTTTTAGACATCATCTTCTTGAGCAAATAATGCGTTCCAGATCGAAATTTTTTGTCAGAACAAATCTGCTTCACTTCGAAAGATTGATGTAGTTGAATGCAAGTGAATCTTTGGTTATGTTCAAGAAATCCTTGTGCTTTCTGTCCTCAGGTCTTGGTTGTCACTTTTATCTGTGTCATAATTATCTTGCTGATGATCATTCTCTTGGCTACTTGATGCTCGAGTTCTTCTGTGCCTTCGATCCTAGAGAATCCAAGAACAATGATAATTTAAGAATGATATAGGGCAAGGGATAAAACATCCTAGTATGAGCTTATTACATGTATAAGATCAATGAACTTTACAAGCAAATGGAGTTTGGGTATTGACATTTCAAGGAAAGAAAGTAGACATCATTTGGAGCCCACCAGCTCGAGTTTATTTAGAGTGACATGAACACAACGAACAGAGGAATAACAAAATACATAAACACGATGCATTAATTAAGTAGTTATTTTTTTATCTTTTAACAAGAAGTTGAGGCAGAATCTTAAATACAATTTTTGTGGATTAAGAAAAACATGAAAGAGGCATCTTTGTAGGAATATAAGCTTTTGTCCAAATAGCTGACACAAAAGTTTAAACTTTATGAGCATAGATGGCTTCAAGAATCGGAGAACTGACCTCTCTTGGTATTGGATATTCTTCAGATTCAAGCATTCGGACAACCTGGCTCATCCTGGGTCTCTTGTCGGAATCCGGGTCAACGCATCTCAAAGCAGTCAAAAGGGCCTTTTTAAGGGCACGAGTCGATGGCCTTGTCTCAATGTTTGGATCTACCACTTCCTCTGAACGCCTACTTCCTACCATCATTTTCAACCAGTCAACTAGATTAACCTGCAATTGAAAGTTTTTCATAAAATGCAACTAGACTGCATAGCAATAATAACACAAGAGCTAACAGCTGATTAATACCTCTGACGAAGGGCGTCCATAGTCTACCGGATCCCTTCCAGTAATTGCTTCCAACAGTACAACCCCAAAACTATACACATCACTCTTTTCATTTAGAAGTCCTGTATTTACATATTCCGGAGCCACATACCTGAGAAATATTTGAATATAAACTTAGGCATGAAGAATGCTTGATGGTTGAATAGAGAATTTAGCGTGGAACACAAATTAATGTATTTCAAGAGATTAATTTCCATTGGTTTTTTTCTATTTGCAGGTCTAGCTACTCGCATTATCTAGTTTCTTGATTCATCCAAACAATCTATAGGACCTAGGGCATGCTATTGTACTAACGTTGTAGCCAATAGTAGTAATAATACAGCTCAAATCTTCTATATGGTATAGCAATCCAAGCGCTATCTTTGATTACTATGCCATGCAAACAGTGACTAGTACAACAAGGTCGACGTTGCTATTCAACAGTTTTGATACAATCTTTGGATGCTGAGCACAAATTGTAACAGATCAATAGCTTAACAGTCACTGAGAAAAACATTAAAGTTATAAAAGAACTAACCCAAAGGTACCCATGACTCGGGTCGCGATGTAACTTTTCCCTGCACCAAGCAGCTTAGCCAGACCAAAATCAGAGACCTTGGCATTGAATTCTTCATCTATCAGAATGTTGCTCGACTTTATATCTCGGTGAACCACTTTGGGTTCAATTGCCTCATGCAAGTAGGCAAGACTGCAAGATGTATAACACATGTTATGAGCGAATAAAAAATTAAACCAAAAAAAGTAATATTACGGCTCAACCAACTTACGCTTTAGCTGTGCCAAGGAGAACTTTTATCCTAGCCTCCCAAGTAAGAAATCCATGGTGCCGCATAGCTCCATGGAGCCACTGTTCTAAATTGCCGTTGTTTACGTACTCGTAAACTAGTATCCTAAAACGATAAAATTAAGTTCAGCAAGAGCAATTTAAGATGTTAAGAAAGAGTGATCATCACATGCAACAAATGTCGAAACTGATATTTTGTTCTGATGTCTGCTCAGGCTCTACACCATAAGTTCATTAGACTACTATGATTTTTTATTCAAACAATCTTCTAAAAGGAATCAAAATGTACCCTGCAAAAGGAAAAACATTATATAATGTATATGCGCCCATTGAATGACAATGGACAAATTCAAAGGAGTAAAGCGAAATAGCAAAGAATGGAACTCTATTGTGGATTACCAAGCAAAGGTACAACTACAAAAACTAGGCATGATGTATACCTATGAGTTCCTTCAATACAATATCCCAAAAGCCGAACCAAGTTTTTGTGACGCACGTGACCAATAGCTTCAACTTCCACCCCAAATTCTTTTTCTGCTTGACCTCTGGATTAGATAGATATAAAAACACACACACATATACAGAGAGATTAAAAAGTTATCTTCGTAGAAAAGTAATCAATGACTATAATATGAAGAAGATAAAAATATCCCAAAAAATTCTAAACTTACAGGTTGTTGAGGAGCTTTTTAATGGCCACAGGAGCACCATTAGCGAGCTGTCCTCGGTAAACAATTCCATATCCACCCTCTCCTATAACATTTTCCTTCGAAAATCTATTTGTTGCAAGCTCAAGAGCTCGTAAAGTAAACCAATGACCCCAACCCAGATGAGAAAATTCAGGCAGGCCGCTTAGAGGAGATGGCACAGTTATTGGATGTGATGAAGAAGGCTTATACACGGTCAAAGTCCTGGAACTCCCTTCATCTCCAGATTGTGATCCACAATAATCTTTATCAACATTATGGAAAGAACCCGTCTGACTACTGTTATCTGAGTTCTTTACTTGAGGAATTCCTAAATGTACCAAAACCTTGTCTGATTCTTTGTCGCTTGAATTGTCATGAATCGTAAGAAGAATTCCATCATGTGGAACAAATCCATCGGTTGATATTTGCTCTACTCTTACTTCTTTAATTTCCTTTGAAACAGTAGGTATTTGGCTAAGAGGAAGTTTTTCTTGAGCTTTTCTTGATTTCTTACGTGAGGTAAGATAAAATGTTAATGCAAACAGGATTACCACAATCAAGAACCCAACAATAATTCCTATAACTTCCCAGACTTTGAGACCGAAGATGCCGGAACTCTTCGAGAGTTGTGTATCAAGATTAGAAGACATTCTTTAGGATGCTCGAACCACCTGCAGAATCGGCACAAAAGACACCAAAATTGAGTTCAAGTTTGGTAAGCATAAACGGGCATTAAATTGAGACCATAACATGAGATTGTAATAATTCTTAATCCCGTCTTGAAAAATTTTACTATCCCTGACTTCTTTAAAGAAATATTATACCAAAGGTAGTTATTAATCAGCTAAATCCATCACATACAAACAAATAAAGAATTAAACAGTGGTGATGGGGAGAAAAGGTAAAAATAACTATGCAGAAACAGTCAAAACACAAATAAGTACACTACCAGCGCGATGTAAACAAGATCCAAGATTATATATCGTGTCCTATATAACTGTTTGCAACATCTTACCAACACAAAATTAAGATGTCAAAATTGTTCCCTTAATTGAATTTACCAAACTAAAACTTACAACAAAAAAAAAACTTAAACTTGGAGAAAATATCACATCTTGAAAATCTTTTCATGATGTTACCTACCTTAGAACAGGATACACAAGAGAAACCTTGAAATCCCAGATCTTGAAATACCCATCGTTATATCACCAACACGTATAAGAAAAAAAACTGACTTCAGAAACAGATCTATATCCAAGAAAGCTAAAAAAATCCACTCTGATAAAGCCCACATTCAAGAATTCCCCAAAAATCAAATCTTTTCTCAAGACCGTCTCAGATGGCAAATCTATGTACATTCTGTTCGTATATTACAAAGAATCACCAAATATTATAGCTTTAAAACATCACACCACTCCCTGACCCAGTTGACAAAAACTGCCTGCGTTTGCAAAGAATGTACTGGTGCATAGAATGCTAGATGTCACTTATAAATTAAATGTGCCATTAATGATTTGATAATTTTTGTTAGTGGTGAGGAATGAATGTATATATATACGTATATGTGTGTATACATGTATATTATATGGAAGATAAAGAGTGGAGTTGTCAGTGGTAGGCCATTGGAAAATGGCTGATAACAATTACTCAAACGGCAGTAGAACGGAAGACAAAGCATCATCCTTCCACTTTTTTATTTATTATCATTATAATATATATTATAAAATAACCTGCCGAAAATTACTGTTTTTTTTTTATTAGAAACGTAAGTATGACTTGGTACTCGAAGTTAAATGTTAACAGTTTCATTTCTTACCATTATCAACTCTGTCAAAGAAACTAAAGGGCAGTGAGATTTGGTAGCTGCATTTGCCATGAAAAAGCTGGATCATATTACATATTTCTCTGAAAAATTGTGGTAATGTGAAAATAGTTAACCAAAAATGGCAGATGTGAAGTAGTATTTTACATCATTAGCGCTGAAAGTCGGAGTACTTTTTGCCTTGCGTAAAGGGAGATAAATACAAAAACTAGCAATATATATATAACTTTGATTTATTGAATTAAAGAAAGCATGCCACTCATGCCATGCCATGGCAGCTGGAGTTTTTGTTAGCTGGTGAATTGAATATTTTATCTGCTTATATATCTTTTCAGCATATATTTGTCATGTTGTAGTATAATATAATATAATTATGTTAGACGGCTTAAATAGGCTCTTTGGAGTTGTATACATAAATTTAGGAGTGAGTCTCATGTGAGACCGTCTCACGGATCATAATCCGTGAGACGGGTCAACCCTACCCATATTCACAATAAAAAGTAATACTCTTAGCATAAAAAGTAATACTTTTTCATGGGTGACCCAAATAAGAGATCCGTCTCACGAATATGACCCGTGAGACCGTCTCACACAAGTTTTTGCCTAAATTTAGACAATCATTTTCTATTGAATTAATTTTTTATGTCGAGTCAGGTCAAATCTTTTATCTAAACATGATATCAGAACTCAAACTCATCGTTATGTGTTAGACTGTTTTATGGATCACCCGATAATGTAAACTTCATGTTCCAAAATGTATTAATCCTCTACTTCCATCCACTACATATCGAATTACGGTAAAGAAAAAAAAATGTTATTTTATCAACGACTAGGTTTTTAACACGGCTTCATCTTCATGCATATCATTCAAGGAAAAAGGAGAGAGCATGAGCTTACAATGTGAGTCTTTCATAACATATCTCGTGGAACATTTTTCAAAGCTTCCGAGTAAATTAATTGAAATATCGATCATTCATATATGTTAGGAATTAGTATTTTAGATAAGTTGTGTGGATCTTTTTGCATATAACTATCGTGGCCAATGTAGACGAGTATAGTAGGGAGAGTTTTGATATACTTTTATAGAATTTTTGTCGACTTTGATGTCAGATAGATTATAAATTATAAGCTAAATAATAGTTTTCGTTGTTATTTATGCTTATTGTTTTTTTAATAATTTCATGAGAGGCTAGTTCGACTATCAGAACTAAGCATGCTTGGTAGATATGAATAAGGTGAGAATGAAATGAACATTCTCATCTTATTTCTTATATTCATGAAGAGTGAGTCTCATGTGAGACCGTCTCACGGATCTTAATCTGTAAGACGGGTCAACTCGACCCATATTCACAATAAAAAGTAATACTCTTAGCATAAAAAATAATATAATTTCATGGATAACCCAAATAAGAGATCCGTCTCACAAATACAACCCGTAAGACCGTCTCACACAAAGATTTTGTCATTCATGAATAGAATGATTATGCACACTTCTCATTTTCTATATTTATAAAATGTTTTTCTTATTTTATTTTTGTCATTAGTATAAATAAATGGATAAAAGAATCTCTTCTTTTATTTAACAAAAATTACACCCAAAGTATACCTTAATAAAATTTTCATCTATCTATAACCAAGTGTTATCATTTTTTCGAAATTTTTAGAATGACGAGATCTCAAGTTCAAGGTTCGTTCCCACTAAAAAAAGCCGAAACAAAAGAAATATTGGGCTTTTTTTATCCTACTTAAAACAGTGAGTCATTAGAGCTAATTAAGAATTCATAATTTGTAGAAGGTAACCGGCCCGGAGACTCGCATTTAACCACTTAAATCCCAGTTGGGTCGGTTTGATTTGGTCAAAAAATTAGTAAATGCAAATATATTTTGAATTAACATTGTTTTAAGGTATCGGATAGTACTATGCAAAACACCGTTAAAACCCAAAAACAAATAAATTCATATTTAAATAAAAATATATTTAAATAATTCTTACCATTTTTTTTTTTTTTTTTTTTTTGCATTAGGTCAATAAACGAATGTTTTTGCCATATTTCTTAAAAGGGAAGACTGCATACTTATAATCTATGAGACGACTGATGAGTCAACTCTAACGTTATTCACAATAAAAAGTAATACTCTTAGCATAAAAAATAATATTTTTTCATGGATGGCTCAAATAAGATACTTGTCTAACAAAATACGACCCGTGAGACCGTCTCACACAAGTTTTGCCCTAGTGATATATATACAAACTGTGTTTTGGAATCAGTCCAATTCATTAAATATATCTATAATCCAGTTGTTAATAATGTAATCCAACATACATGACGTTCTTTGGTAAGTACGTCACCAGTGGATCCCTCATTAAAACAGGGGACAAACTCCTATTTAAATCACAACACAGACCCTCCGATGAACAAATTAAGACATCTCTCGACGTTATTTAACTCGATTATATTGAATTCTTTTATTCGATTCGAAGGTTCTCAAGCGGCTCACGAACAATTGCTCGAACTGATAATCTACTATTGCTCAAAAGAGTTTATTAAGTCGAACTAAATATACTGTACTAAATTTCAAACTAACTCAAACCCAAATTAGTTTATTTTTCAAACAGAAAAAAATGAATGAAAAAGATGAATGCTAACATTAGGTTCGATTGAATTTTGTTTGAAATCAGAGTTAATATGATAGACATTTACATAGCTAATGAAACAGGCTTCTTTCAGCCATTGTTGCCATCCAATTAGCAGTATAAAAATATCGGCTGTGGGAATTTACATTAAAAAAAATATAGCAATTCAAGAGGTCTACAAAATATTGTAAGAAAAGGGTGAAAATAGGACCCTAATCCCTGTAACATAAGAATAGCTAAAATCCCAAAACCTTTGATGTTAGATTCAGTAAAGGTTCCAAAGCACTGGCATCAAATTTTCTTGCAAAGAGGTAACAAATATGTGTCTTCTCAGAGTTGTATGAACACAATGTGCCGTTATTCCTAATCGATTGTATGAAACTCTCTGTTATGTTAACGGCGGAGAAAGATGCAGGATGTGGGGCGATTTGCGACCAGTCAACGTAGGTAATGGTTCGATTTGCATTAAGGGAACCATGGAACATGTGTAAAAAGGTCGGAATGTAATGCTCGTCAGGATAGCAAGAAGGCGTACAATACTTCTTGAAAATTCTGTAATATTTGGTGTCGGAAATAATCTTGATTGCTAGAGTACGGTGAAGTTCGAACCATTGAGATCCTTTTCTCCAGTCGGCAAACTTGATGTCAGGTCTCATGCTACGGCTGTACCGGCCACGGCCATAACGAGAAGGGTCGTCGAACGACTCCACAAAACTATGAGCCGATTCGATGAGATAACTGTAGATAATTGGGAAGTTGTAAATCGGGATACAACTCTCTGATAGGAGGATGAACCGCTCATTCGAGAAGTCGAGAAGGGCATTTGCTAAAAGTCGTTTCTCTGCATCAACTAGGGATACTGATCCCCATTCAACACCCTGCAAATAGATGGAATATGTTGAGGTTAATACGAAGAAAAGAAGAGTGGTAACTTTAGGAGTTGTCCTCCCTTCACCAGCATAGATACATTAGTAACTTGAAATGGCGGAACGGAAAAATGAGAATCTAAATTTTGAATTATGCTAATGACAACATATATCAGCACAAAAATCCATTCAGTTAATCTGCAAAATTCATCAATTTTTCGCATGTCACGTGAAAATTAAGAAAACTCTGCAAGATATGGTGTGATTTCTCAATTGCAAACTAATCTCCTATATAAACATGATATCTGGCACATGAAAGAATATAACAAGCTAAAATGGAATAAACACAAATGCTAAACAAACAAAACAGTTGAGCATTCTCCACAGCCATCAAATCAAGATAAATTCATGCCACAGCAATCTACTTTAAAATACATCATTTCTCAAGAAACTTTACCTGACTAGGGATCTGTCGATTGTAAAAAACAGAGTCCTCGGTCACATTTAGATCAAACCTCGGATGTGTGTGCAAATAAATAGAATACTTTTCCACATCTTGGCCCTTAAAGAACCTCTCCCACAACGGTAGCATCGGTAACGGACCTCTTGTCAAGAACATGAATGCCACCCTCGGTACTTTCTTGAAAGGAAACTCTTCCTTTTGAGGCACCATCGATGCCCTCCAAAACAACTCCCCATCTGTCATCCCATGGTTCAAATTCCTCGGTCTGATGAAACTCTCTATGCTAAGACAATCCTCCTTTTCGCATTGAGCCTCTATCTGAGGAGTCTCAACACTAAACTGCATGGAATCTATGTAACTATGGCTAATAGTAAACCGATCATCCTGGATGGTTAAATAACGATTAATGTGAGAACTAGAAACTAGACCTATAACTACTCCCACTACAAAAATTATCAAGGTCGTAATGAGCTTCAACAAACTGATCGATGAGTCCACCCCAGTCATCACCGATGAATTAAATCCTTTCTCCGCATCATCTTTCTCCCTGCTCTTTGCCATTTCTTCCCCCTTTTCCACTTTTGGCTTCTATTTCTAATCGCCCCACTTGATTATGCAAACTTATCACCAACCAGCAACCCAAGATTGAATCTTTCTATTGAATTTTCAAAACCCAATTATCGAAATTCAAAACCCACTTCAGTTATAAATCCCAGCTCAAAAGTAGGCGAGGCGAAACCAGACTATGATCAATCGAGACTCAAAATTGTACAAAGGTTTGGGTCCTGAAGAGAGGATCCGACCCCCAAAAAAAATCAAATCTTTAATCGTGCCACCACTCCAAAATCGATTCAGATCTTCAGCAACCAACCTCGACTAGGTGAAAAGGTGGATCATAAAAATACCCACAAGAGAATTCAGAAGAATAGAAAATATTAAATCCGAACAATTGATTCTTGGGCAAAAAACACACGAATACAGAAGAATCGGAGGATAAAACGATCAAAATAAATATGGAAGGCAAGAAAGCGCAAGAGAAAGGAGAAGGAACGTGGGTATGCGAATAATCTTGAATGGGTCGGAATTGAGTATGCGCTGTATAGCCACACGGAGAGATTTTGAATTTGTCGTAAGATATTGGATGCATTTGTTGACATTGTTAAAGTAATGGGGGAAGCGGCAGTCGAGTAGCTTTGTGAGAGGCGACAATCTCAAAGCATTAGTGGAAAATATTCTTAAAAAAATCAAATTTATCCTTACATCATTGGACCACTTTATTTTCATTCTCGAATTTTTTTAAAAAAAATCAATTTAATCCCTAAAAAAACTGCTATAAACTTTTTTTAATAAAGCGAATGTCTCAGCCTACTGATATAAATGATTTTTTATATTAAAAATATTAATTTATAAATATAAATCAAATCGATTCATCTAATGTGAAATCATTTTACAGCAGATCCAAAATAACACCAAGGGCATCCACGGACCAAAATTATTGATGCTATTTATTTTTTCATAGAAATGTTGATCTAGTCCATCGGAACAATTCAGTATAATTAAAAAAAATATTGAACCCGCCATCTGAGTTGACAGCGTCTAACTCGAATATTCGAACGATGGTTAACAATTTTCATGTTTGCATTATTTTGAAAATAGGACGGATCTAGTTGTAACAAACTTCTTGTCCAATTTATGGGAAAAAAAAAGGAAAAAAGGAGAGGGGAAACGTAATAGTTGTTTAAAAAAAACCCCACTTAGAATGGTTGTCTTATACTCAGGTAGTAGATCTACAGAGCCAAGGTAGGAATTTCTTGTGCAAGGTTCATTATAATTTTAGCATCTTTTCCAAATAGCTAAAAGTGTCGAATAATCTTATTCATGATAAGTTTATTCGACATACAGATACATAGCACATCTCCCACATATACAAATTCTTGAATGGATTCCATTTCCTCGTTTACATGCACAAAGCACCTTTCTTGATCAACTTTCTATTCCATTCCTGAACGTTTTGATCAATCTGGTAGGGAAAAGATGTTTCATACCACGATAAGTATCGCCATTACTTTGACTTGGTATTCCATCTTTTCAAGAAACATTATCCTCCTTGAATGGACCAGAATCGCATAATAACTTCATAACATGTTCCATCTGTGTAAAAATTAATCGACAATAGTTATTACCGGAGAAACAAATTCATATAAAAACCAGAACGGGTTTGAACTTGATGCTCACAAGTCGAAATTTACATTTTTAAAACTACACTAGGTGATGTGTCATCGATCATCCTTCTAAAGGATCCCATGTCACCTAGTGATATCAATGATCTCTCTGTGTACATAGAGCCCAACTTCCATCTTTGAAATAGGAAGAACGAAAGATATAGAAAAGGATACGACAAAATATTTTTCGCCCTACTTACACAAAAGATTTATACGCGGGGTGCAAACAAAAATATGGAGGACAATGTAGGATCCAGTAACAAGTAACAAATATTGCTCCTTCACTTTCTAGATAATGTGTGCAATTACCTGAGCACTCTCTCGTACCAAGAAATTGGATATGACTTTCCTAAAGTCCTCATCCAGAATATAGTGCAAGCTGTAGGTTTTTACTGGCAGATAACCCCTCTGAATTTTATGCTCACCTTGTGCTCCAGCCTCTACCTTGTCAAGATTAAGTTCGATAGCTGCATCTATAGCCTGCGCGAATGAACACGAGTGAAACATGGGTTTCAATAATTCATCCTCTGAACGCATATTTAGATTTGGAACCCCTCCCCTCCTCCTCCCCAAAAAGAAAACTGATTTATATTCGGTATAAAATCTGAAGCCATCTGTCATCTCAAAGATGCAGCAGTCCTCAACAAAATACTGCTTGTTCCATGGTTTTTCAAGGACAATACTATATTTCTAGAAAAAATAAATAAATTTCTGTTATCCTAATTAAAAAGTAAAAGATAAAAATCGAAAAAGTGAAACATTCCCACAGAGTAACATGATAACAAGAGTGAAGGAGAAGAAAAAGGAAAACCTGATAGTAACACGCTTCAAAATGCAAATTTGGGTAGTATGCACGAGGGAGACATCCCCACAAGCGTCCATATAAGGTATCTCCTCCAATGAGATTAAGGGCTCCTGCTATAAGTTCATCCCCTTCTTCTGCAGTAACAAGCAGCACATGATCACCCATTTTTGAAGCCATATAGTGGAAGAAATCTCTGGTCAAATAAGCACTACCCCACCTGAAGCCATATTAGGTTTTTTTATTACAAATAAAATTCCAAGCATAATCAACTGTCAACAACATCTTGAACCGGAAACTATAATACTTTATGCAAAAAAGGCTGAAAACCCAACTTATTATCTGTGGTATTCCTGTAGAACTTATAGAAGGTATCCCAGTGCTTAGCCTGTAAATACAAGCAACAAAGACAGGTAAGAATCTAAACAAGATATTTACATGGAAAATCTGGTTGTTAGTTTATTGAATGAATATATTCGTAATTCTTCTACATGCATATTCTGGCAGGATCCACAAAATTTCAAATTATGAAAAATAGAATCCTGCAAGTCTGCACTGATGTCATTTAGTACTGAATTTGAAAGGACCCAATTAACTTCAAACCTTAATTTCATATCCTCGTAGTCGTTTCATACTCAAATTTTGGGCACAAATCTGCAAGATGGAAAACATGCACATTACTAGCAACTTTTGCAGGTGAAACTTAGCAATTCATGGGACCATGAGCTATCCAAACATTTTTTGGTGCTAGGTTGATATAATATGCTAGAATAAACCATTAGGCACAATGTCACCCCAGTTTTGATATTAATTTACCAGGAAAAAGAAAATATCAACAGTTTGTCCCTTATTATGTGACTTGACCATAATTGAAAACATTAAAATGGACATCATTCTCAACATGTTTGCACAGGTTTTGAAACTTCTAATAAAAAATTAGTAAGATATACAGAAGTTAGAGGCTTTTTGAGATATATCTATTGTAAACTTAACATCTTACTTTATAATTTTTTTTATACAAACTGTTCCTAGCTTCTAAAGTAACAGTGTAGCACAATGGCGATCTAGATTCTGCAAAAGTAATCCCTTATTATTCAAATCCTCTAGTAATATTTTTAGATATTTCAATTCAAGTTTTTGATTTCTTGATAGGTTACTGAAACTTTAAATGCACCACGTACAGGAAATCTTTTTGATGCTTCAAACTGCGGTAGCTTAAATCAGATGGAAGAACTGAAGATCAATGGGAAAAGGTTATAATAGGGAATCACAATAAAGCGATGCCAATAAATTCCTTGGGAGTAGATTGTTTTACTGCATTAAGAGTTTATGAAGCAAAAATGACGGTTGACAAGGCTCTTGAAATGAGTTCAGGATCAAATCAGATTATACTTTTATTCTTCGCTCCCTCAGTAAGTCTTTTCATTGTGCTAACCTGCAATAAATTTATCATTCAGCTGCCATAAATGTTTGCAAGTCCCAACTGTGTCTGACACCTATCTAAACGTCATTTTACCTTGGCATATATACCAGTATCACAAATGCATATGTGGCAACTGACTACATTTCAAGACGTAACTTTGTAGATCAACAACTAAAAATTGAATTGTAATACCAGTATCACAAATGCATATGTGGCAACTGACTACATTTCAAGACGTAACTTTGTAGTCAACAACTAAAAATTGAATTGTAATGGTCAAGCATTCAAGACAGGATTAAAATTTAAAGGAAGATACCAAAATTAAGCCTAAGCACACCTTCTTTCGTTCTTGACGAATATTTTTCCTCTTACTTTGCTTCATGTCCATTAAGAAATCATCAAAACTGTGAAGCAACACCACAAAATCATAACACAATATCCAGTTTCATAAATTATTGATTTAGTAGAAGTGCTATGCTATGAGAAAGTGGTACTGAGATCAGGATGACATCCCCGTGATTCAATGCCTATAACAAGGGATCATCTCAAAAGTAGCATAAATCAGCTTACATCAATAACAACAAACATAGTACAAAATACTTCAGATAACAATATACTCTTACAAATAATATGATGCATCAAAATAGATTATATAGCTTCTATGTACTATGTTTGTTGTTATTGATGATTTAGCTTCTAAACATTTTCTTTAGATGTAGTAGCATTTGAAAATCATATAATCTTTCATCCACTGTTCCACACACATTTTTAAATCGCCTATTTTTATGCAATTTATGGATTCTAAAAAATAACGAATTTATGCATGTTCATTTTTCATTCACCACGATAAGGAAATTACGAACACTCATATGGGTCATATGACAATTCCTTTGGTGCCGATGAACCTAATTTGTAAGAGTTATTTACTACAACAGGACCTATAGTTTGTAGTTGGTGAATTGGCGTCACTTCGTCTTGTATATTTGTGGTTCATATGATTTATAATTTAAGATCTCATGGTCGGACTGGAATATGAAGAAGACCTTTTACTTTTAACAGTGATATTTTTTCCTTTTTCGAGAAAAATTGTACAACAAGCAAATTAATCTCTCTCTAAGTTTTGCCTATTCACAAGAAACCATGTAACACAAATAGATATTTTCAAGTTAATGAAAACTTAAATGTTCTTTTTCTATTGATTTCCCATAAGCACAGCAATTGCAATTAGCAAATAAGCAGCTACATGCATGATGCACCCTACCTTCGGTAATTACGATTTTTCCAGTGATACTGCATTCCGATCCTCTGCAGAAAACCTCTCTCTTTTAATTTCCCACAATCACTTGAAGAGGGAAAAGTGATGTGCAGCGATGAAACTTGAAACTGGAAGGACATGAATCTTGTTACATTCAACACTGAGAAATAAGAAATGATTTGATTTCACTAATTGGAAAGAGAAGAATACAAACCAGATAAAAATATGACACCTAATTATCTACAGCAAAACTGTTCGAGGTTAAACCAGATAAAAATATGACACCTAATTATCTACAGCAAAACTGTTCGAGGTTAAACAAAAAACTTTGAAAATATGAGAGTAATGGTTTTTCCCTTCACTTAGGTCTGTGAATAGTCAAAATTCCATTTACAAAAGTTAACATTTTACCAGTATCAGAATTAGAGTGGTCATTGAGCTCTAACGAAATGATGAGTACTAAAGTAGACACAAGAAAACACACTCGTGTACAATGAAAATTTTCACGAGTACGATTTTTGGTTTCCAAAACAGATGAAACCTATTCAAAGCTAAATTCGAATAAAGGGTGTTCCGTACCCTAAGACAGAGAAAGCAAGAAAATATGATGATATCATGTGATAGAGGAAAGGGATAAAAAATCCATAAACAGTGAAAGCTGAAACATTTAATATCAAGTAACTAGAACGTTTGGAGAGAGATGGCTAGGGCAAGTAACTACCTTAACTGTCAGTTCCAATAATGAAGATATTAAATTATCAAAGACTTGATCTCGGAACATTGTATTACGGACTAATATCCTTGGGCCGGTAACTGGAGTGAAAGGCACACAGCATTGCAATTTTGGATAATATCTTGACCCATAACTGTAATAGGCGTCCGCCCATGAATGATCAAACACATATTCACCATAAGAATGGCTGCGGAATTCAAATAAAAGAGAGCTAGGTAAAAACACGGAGACAGTCTTATCCAATTACAAATGCAAGTAATGAAAGGGTGTTTGAGTATGCATCAACTTTTGCATTAAAATATCATATAAAACAAGTGCTACTTTGTGGTAATTGATTGCAAAACAGTCTGTGAGATAAACAAAACCTTTTCAGGTAGAGAGGAATCACTCCCAAAATGTTATTGCTGTCGTCCCTGGCAATGATATGCTGGGGAACCCATCCTGTTTCCTGAAGTTGCGAAGAGACAATTGCTATGCCAATCATCAGGGCAAACACAAATGATGATAGCGGAAGAAAATAAGCAGATTCTATAACGATGAAACCTAATGGTTATCTTTCATATTGAAATCTCAAGATATTACTCAGTAAATCAACGGATGTGACCTTTCATCAGCCACCGATGCTATCAACACAATTGGAATCTGGTTCCTTTAACTAATACCTTTCCTGGCTCTCAAAAAGCCGAGTTAATAGCTTCAGAATCTATAGATTGCAGCATGTTAATGTTTCTGATTTTACATATTACACTTTTTATTTTTTAAAAAAATTTAAAACCAGAACCTTCAAGTGCAAAAATGAAAGATCTATACTTCTAAATGAAAAAGACTTCTCGAAGGATCTTTTTATGTAGCATACAAAGCATGATTGAAGCGTACATATTGTTTACCCTAAGTAGATACGCAGAAAAAACCATGCAAGAGCCAAAGCAAACAAGTTGATATTCCTAACCTTAACTGCACAGCCGGTCTCCTCCAGGGCTGAAAGAAAACCATGGCTAAGAAATGGATTAAAGTTCTTGGGACCTGATGCATCAAGACTGCAAGCATCCCAATCATCTGATGAAATCTCTGAGATAGACGAAACCACCGAAACTGTTACCTTTTTGCCTTTATCAATATTTGTTACCTGATCCTTAAGCATATCAGAGTAGAGCGGACTAAGATCAACACCATGATTATCTAACAACACAAGGTCCTAAGTTCCAAAAAAATTAGATTATTACAAGTAACCACCTCTGACTCCAACTCTATCAAATTGAACTCTCCAAGAGATATCTCTGATTTTGCTGTCTCCAGAGCCTTTCTTTGTCCCCAAAATAATGCTTTGATGCTAAACCCAGTAACTGAGTTCTGGATGTATCTTTTAGACGATGATTTTCCCTGTACTTGCAGAATACATGTGATTTGAACATAGCAGAAATACCACGCTGGGAAACAATCTCACTCATAATGAACAGATTGCAGAGTCTCTTCTTTCTATACATCTAAAAAAATTAAGTGGTACAGTTCCAAACATAGTAATGCAATACGGACTTAGGAAAAACACATTAAGTTCAACGAAGCAGGTGTTCCACGGAATTGTGAGATTACACAAGTAATTTTAATAAAAACAGTAAGCAACGCCTATTAAACCCATTACCCAATGCTAAACAAATACGAAATTGGAACGGTGCAAGTGTTTTATGCATACATCATCTTTATTTTTAATGCAAAACAATTTGTAAAAAATGAGTATTTGTAGATGGCAATCTCAAAATTATCGAGTTCCAAAGATATAAACTGACATAAACCAAAATGGAGCTAAGCATCAACATGTAGAGATATTTCTCACCAATCAACAATTTAACATAATCATTACATAACATCAACATCAAAATACAAATGAGAAAAAAAGAAGAAGAAAAAGTCAAGATACGAACTTTTCCCCCACTCGACAGACCTTCAGTAAGAGCACATCAAGACGACAAGAAAAGAAGAATTATGCATATAAAAAATCATCCTGAAGTAATTCTCAGCTCTACACGGAAAAAAATCAAGATTCTTGAGACCCATAATCACACAATCATATCCCTCCAAACTTCAGGAGTGAAATAAAAAAAATTAACACTAAAACAATTGATAATCCAAGAAAAATTCAAAAAGAGATATCGGAGCTGCTTACAGCGTGTTGTCGGGTGTGGCCTCCTAGGAATGGAGAAGGACCTGCCACGGCAACCGCCATTGATAGATGAGGCTTTCGTGTCTTCTATTTTTCTTATTTTTTGCGAGTCATATTGTCATTTTTTTCCCATACACCAACATATTTCCCCAAAATTATTTACAACTTATTTACAATATTATTTTTCTCAAATTATATCATAATTACTAATTTTTATAAATTATTATTAAATTAAACACTTAATAAAATTAAAAAAAAATCTTATATAAATTATAGTCTTAACGATGGTAAAAATTTATGTGAGACGGTCTCACGGATCGTATTTTATGAACCAGATCTCTTATTTGGGTCATCCATAAAAAAGTATTACTTTTTATGCTAAAGAATTACTTTTTATTGTGAATATCAGTAGAGTTGACCCATCTCACAAATAAAGATTCGTGAAGAGACCTACTAATTGATAATAGTGGCACATACCGAAACACATAAAAACAAATACGAGCAGCATTCATTCATACTCTTCGCTGAAACAAACTTTTTTTTTCTATAAGTATTAATTTATTTTAAATTAAATAACTTAAAAAATCAATGAGCCCAAATCTAATAGAGTGAGTCTCACGTGAGACCGTCTCACGGGTCATAATCCGTGAGACGGGTCAACCCTACCCATATTCACAATAAAAAGTAATACTCTTAGCATAAAAAGTTATACTTTTTCATGGATGATCCAAATAAGAGATCCGTCTCACAAATACGACCCGTGAGACCGTCTCACACAGTTTTTGTCAATCTAATATATGTTCGTCAAGATAACCAAATAACAAATTCTGGACTTTAAGAATCGGATCGATCCAAATCAATGGGAATTGGAAAGGAAAAACTCAGACACAAATACAAAGAATATAGAAATCTTCTCACTTTAAGGAGGCGCATTCACCGAGCAAGAAGCAAGCAACGATAGGCATTCTTTTAATTTTTTAATTTATAAAGTATTTTAAGTATATCTTTTTTGACAAAAAAATCGAGTATCACATGAAGATTTTGGAACTGCAAGCTTTGGTCACCATTATTCACGAAATCTCAAGCTCTCAAATATTCGTATAATCAATGCCATAGACTCGATATAGAAAACCAAAGGAATTTAAAATCTTGTGATAATTCCCACAAGCCCAGAAAATGTACCATGGAGTTTCCAAGAAAACCTGTGAACAACAACAATCCCATGAGGTTAAAGACTGAAAAAATGGAAAAGACAGCAACTGATCCTGTATTTATTTTTGTACAAAGAAGTTGTTTTACATTAAAAAAATCTCATTGCCGAAAACCCAAAAAAGGTTACGAAAGTCAATAACTAATCCTGTCGAAAGATGAACCTTCATGGGATCCCCAAAAAGCATGCAGTCATGCACCACAAGATTCCCCAAAACAAACGCAATAATAATACAAGATCAGAACCCTTAACATTATGAAGCCACTCTAAAGGAATTAAAGGAATAATAACAGAATATATTGCCTCACTAGCATATCCTGCCATCGCCAACCACATGAGAATTGTCAATCTATCATGTATGGTTTCATTCGGCAGCTGGAATACAACTTTGCAAGTCATTTGTCGACTTCATCTTCAGTAGTGCATTTTTCAACATTCTTGCAGCTTAAAGATGGCAAGGAACTCATCAGTATGCTGATCCCATGGTTGATGATTGTGCCTCAGCACCGACAGACACGTCTGAAAGGAGCTTGGAAGATTTAACCTCAGTGAGAGGATGTTTTATCTTGGGCAATAGCCTTCTGGCTTCCTCGGCTGTATATATATATATTTTCTTCACCATGATGCAAAACTCACTGGGGCAATGCAAACATGAAGTGTGATATTAGCATGTGAAGAAGCATACTTCTAATACATTCATTCAGATGCTCCTACCATCCCCAGTATAAGAATAACATATGCTCGAAATGCAATTGTGAATATCAGTGAAGCTGTATGTATTGAATACTGACCAGTATCCTTAAATATTAAAGACTATCCCAAAAACAACAACACCGACACGATAACATCCACAGTTTGTGGGTGGCTAATTCATAAAGTGGAGAATGTACAATCAGGAATAATGATCTATAATATGCAGGTAAATGTGACGGGAAGAATAAATTTTACTCAACTGCCATGGATCGTCTCCAACCATCATCATGTCATCCTCGTCATCTGTATATACCACTTGCCATTTTTTCCCTGCACCAGTGAGTTCCCCTACGATTTCAAACATCTCTTCAAATTTCTCAAGTAGATCCTCATAGCTATCAAATCTGGTCAAATCCACGGCCCTTCCAACTGCAATGCCTTGCATGTGAACCTACACGAATCATAAATGCAAATTAATTACCTATTGTCGACATATGAACAATATGGACATTTAAAAGGAAAGAATAAAAACAACAAAGTTTTCAAGAATCGAAATAAAATCCAAAACGGAGTGGTGTATGTTCTATATTAGTCGATTGACAGAAATCTGACTAGATGTGGTAACAATAAAATGTCAATCAGAAGAATGATGCAATAGGATCAGTAATATAACAAGTAAGCCGTGACAATGTGCAAGGTTAAATGTCCAAACTATCCCCATTCAGTTCTTTAATACACAGGATAGTAGGGAATATTCACATTAGATGGTCAAGTTTCATTCCCAATTTTCAAATCAAGTGTTATTCAAAGAAAGCAACATGCACTGAAAATGGAGGTACCTTGGTGCAGCTTCTAATTTGCCTGTTCTGAGGCTCATGGGGAGATATCAGAAATGACTTGTCGGGATCATAAATCAATGAGGGAAAATTGGAATGATTACAATCTAATGGCTCTGATTGTTGTTCAGATTCAATATCCAAGGGAACATGAAAATCCTCAACAGCTGCTCCAGTCAGGACTGCCAATGGATTGGCTTCAACTGTTGAATGGTCAACCAATTCAATTCCAAACAGCCTGTAGCCATTACCATGTCTTCTGTCACTCGCAGGAGTGATTGACTCGGCTGCAGTTTCTATATTGGATTGGTATATTGAATTGCTTGAAAGGGGCAGCAAATTTCCATTGTAATTTAAAGTGCTGATTTTGGTGACAGAGCTAAGTTTAGGTGATTGATAGAGATCTGGTCCACGCAATGGATTATGGCAAGTAAATGCTGAAGGGGAGTCCGATGGTGATTTCCACATACCTATCAGAAATGAATTGTTTTATGACATGTGGCAAAAAAAAAGGAAAATAGAAAAGAACTACTTGCAACATCTTAGAAATAAACAATACCAATTGAAGAAAGACCTTGCATAGGCAAAGGTAGGGCAGGTGGTCGGGCACGCTTGTTTCTTTGCTGAGCCTGTGCGTTTGGAAGATTCGCTGCAACAAGTGGCTCTATCTCCCACGGTGAAACTCTCTCTGGACGCAAAATTGGGGAGGATTCATCCCACTGTACCTGGATGCATGAAATAAATCATTGTGTAACTAACATTATCCAAATTCTCAACTTTCTTTTAGTAAGATCAATTTATATGTATAGAGAACAAAAAATATTGTTACAAAAAAGATAAAATATAAAAAAGCTAGCTTTCTCCGCATGGAGGACAACAGCCTGTGTGAAAAAGATCTGCCCACAAAAACTGGTATACCACAAGAATATATTTTACCTTTAATGATCTCCATTCTGAATCAGCCCACCTGGATGAAGGATAATCCCCAACACCAACAATCGTCCCACTGAACCTGTATGAACATGCATTTCTAGTGATTCTAAAATGATTCTGAAGAAAGAGAGCAGTTAAGAACTGATCCATAACCAAAACACAATTTATAGCAAAAAAGTACCTACCTTCTTTCTGGAACCTCTTCACCCTCAAATTTCATCCTAAACCTCATCCCCACAGGCAGCTTGTGACTTCGAGCTTCAAGATACTTGTTTAAACTTACAATGAATTCCGATCGACTAGTTCTGGACACAAATGGTCGAAATTCAAAACAGTTAATTCTTCCAAACCACCACTGGAACATGAATCCTATAAACAAACCAGACAGCCACAACAGGGTGTTCCTAGAAAATTTATAATAACTGATGATCAAGCAGCACAATATCATTAGTTACGAATAAAATAAAATCTTTTCATAACTAACTCACAAGGACGAGGTTAAGAGGCTTGAAATATATAAAAAGTGCAAAGCATGTTAAACACATGCCCAGGGAAAGAATGGTTCAACAGGAGAATAGACCACAGTTCATAGATTTTAGAACTAAATTAGACTTGAGAGTTCACAAGGATGGAATATAGTTATTTACGAATAAACTAAGATCTTCTCTTCCATTAGCTCGTGTGTATAAGGTCCAGAGAACTAAGAACTACATAGAAACTAGAAAGTAAAATATGTCAAAAACACAGTCAATTCATGACCTGGGAAAGAATGGCTCAACAGAAGAAAAACAGATCACATTTGAAACTTCGCAAGGATGTGCAAAATTAGTTATTGATAACCAAAATCTTCTCCTGAATTGAAGCACACATATAAGGTCTAAAAGCCGTAAGTGTAAAGCATGCTAGACACACTTATTCATGCCCAGAAAAAGAATGGTTCGACAGAAATTATCAAAATGCTTTCACACTGAACTAGATAGTGCACAAGAATGGTTGATACAACATAATATTTTATGCAATTATAATAGTTATAGAGGGAAAATTTAATTGATATTGATTGATGCAAAATTCAAACCAGAAAAGAGTGGGAAAAGAACCTTGGTTTATAAAAAACTGAAAAAAGTGTCCCTGTGGAGATGGCATGTGATGCAGTAGCAAGAACCCCCAGATGCATACTATGACTTGATATAACGGACGATGGCATCTTATTTAGCTGTCTCATGAGCCTGCGGACTCCAACTCGAAGCTCCCCATTTTCTCCTCTGCAAAGTTTAAGGAACAATTGTAATTTAAGCGAAACAAATCTGTTGGATAGATCAATGTAATTTTCATATCATACCTTAGGAAAATAAAAGCATCTCCAGCAACCAACTTTTTTGCACTAACAAAGACACTCCACCCAGTGGTCAGTAAGTGGCGCCTAGGTTGACCTGAGAAAAATGTCAATCCAAAAGAGATATCAAATTAGAAACTATATCATCTGGAATGGAATGACCTTTATTTTCCTTCTATTTCTCTCGAACAATGCAATATTTCCTCGATTAGCAGATTAATTTTCGTATGTTCCCTCGTTTTAGATCAATATTGTGTTCCCATTACTTAATAAATGTGGCTTTAAAAGAAAACACAAAAAGCATTCATATCTTCAAAAATTAATCTAAAGCTCCAAAATAAGCTACATTTTTTATTCTAGTTGTCGGGGAATAAAACACGAGCTGTCCGCGTTTCTTATAACCATGGATCACAAGGCCCCACAATGTAATAGAATGATGGCAAGGGAACTAATACAGGCTATAGCCTATAAGTTGCAGTAGTTCATTTAACATTCACTCTCCAACAAATAAACAATAGATGAGTACATCGAATACTCCATGGGCAGCATGCATAAACAATAGATGAGTACATCGAATACTCCATGGGCAGCATGCACTGGACGCCTGGTCAACACTTTTGTTGCACAGATTCAATATGGTGCAACAGTGTGACTTTTGCAACAAATTAGCGAGACTAAAATTACATTCAGCTTTAAACCAGTAAATTTCTAACCTCTGAAAATGTGACGGAAATGCCACTCATTTCCATGGAGGTCAGAAGCGACCAACTCCTGCCAGGGTGGTTGCTGAGACATATCCTATAATTAGAAAGTGCAACTTCAAAACCTTGCCAAGAGGGAAAACAGAGTACCAAAGGCCGACTGAAGCTAAAAATGACATGTTATTACCAATGGAGGTAAGCAATCATCCGCATGCCTACGCAAAACCGAAAATCCTCCATGAGTGCTGGTATCAGAAGCAGTGAGAGTCTTGCAAAATGAATGGAAAGTGCACCGTTGAGGCTCAGGCAGAGGAGGATCAGGACATGTTCTATCATTTTGCTGATCCATCCGCAGAACAAAATAATAAGCATTAGATACGTGTAATCATGAATAAAAGCTAAAGTGCGAGGATTGGGTTGTGCAGGAACCCCTGCCTGGCATGTCTAAATTGAAAGAAAATAGTAGCATTGGAAGGATTTAATTTGTCTTAATCATATGAAAACCAAACTAAAAGTGTGAAACAGACACTGATGTGTTTCTGTTGGCCTCTTAAGAAAAATGGAACCTTGAATTAAAATCACTCCAGAAAATTACAATTGTTTTTGCCAGATGTGAGTAGGGACCAACTAATATTAATTTGTTATGTTGTCGAAAAGAAAAAAAAACCATTGGTTCCAACTCCAATTGACTGAACTGAATCTAAAACTAGTGTTAGCAGTCACTAACTCCATTCATAAAACTTCAAAATTGTAATAACTGTTAAGATCGAAAGAATATTAAGTAAGAGATAGAATCTACATCTTGTTCAGGCATCAGCGTTATTTGTGCATACACCTCGTCCGTCTCTTGTTCAGCCTACAATTCAAGACGAACAAGTTAACACCAAAAATAAAAAGCGGGAGACCATTCTGAAATCTTTAGCACCAGAAACCATTTTGGGAAAAAAACTCGCGGTCTCATACAAAAGATTTCCTGAACTAACCTTCAGTGTGACATTCATCACTTTGCAAAGGATTTTACTGGGTAAGTTGAATATAGGAAGTTGCTGGTCCAAACCCTGATGTGTGGATGCTTCAAGCTAGATGATAGAGTGATATAAGTAAATGACTGAGCAAAAACTCCAGGTCTACATGGTAAAATACTCATAAACAAAAGATGTTAAGAATGAAATTTCTATCAATTCAGGGAGGAGCAAAAGACAGAAACTAAGGTCAGCTCTTTATGAAACTTGACAACCGAGAAAAGGAAATATCAAACAGGATCTGAGAAGTCAGATCACATCTAAAATTGGAAAGGTACAAAATTTGACAACAAAAATCATACAGACCCTTACTTGAAACAATAGTGTAAAAGAAAAGAATGGATCAGTTGGAATCCTGACCATTACATTATAGCAGGAAACTAAACTAGCAATTTAAAGAACAGATCTGGCAATGGATAAACAGAAACAGTCCAACCTGTTCCATGTGACCTTGAGGAAAGTAATAAACTCGTTCCCCTTTACGTGGGAGGGTAACAAGGGGTCCAGCACAGGCATGCCATAATTCTTTGTATAAAGCATCAGTTGGGCCTCCTGTAATAGAACACCAGGTCATAATAGAAGTAAGGGAAAACAAATGAAAAGGCAAAAAGTAAAATAAACAGATTGGACGCATTAAACAACAGTAAGGCATCCTAAATATCTAAAGAACATTTTTCATAAATAACCAAATATATAATTTACAGAGTATCGAAATGGCAATAAAACACATGCTTGATATTTTACTAGCTAAAATGAATCATCATCATCTTGCTTTTGACCTTAAAATTGATTTTCCATACTTCAGACACACTAATAAAGAGTCTCGCGCCTTTAAAAGGCACCAAAGTTGGGGGATCATGGTTAAGCCGCATGTCTAATGGAAGAAAAGAGTTGT
Organism: Primulina eburnea; assembly: GCF_022965805.1. NCBI lineage: Eukaryota > Viridiplantae > Streptophyta > Magnoliopsida > Lamiales > Gesneriaceae > Primulina > Primulina eburnea. Next base: position 4,106,863 of record NW_027331510.1, read on the forward strand.
GTCAACACATAAGGGCTAGGTGTACTGAGTTTTGAGCCTAGGCACCCAGCAAACACCTTCTTGGTTTTAATGACTTTGGACAAGCAACAGATCTAGAATAAGAGCAATCACTTATTGTTATCGGCAATTGGAAAAGCAAAAATTCTTAAGTGCTCAAACAATGCAGACTAGAACAGTGACCGGAAGACAGAACTGAAAATCACCAAGGTTCGCCGATCAGATTCACATCATATCTATCGACTCAAAGGATCATAATTCATCCGATAATTTGCACAAATAAATAATAAAAAATGTACCAAATAAATTTGCACAGCACACCTAGTAGTTATGCCGTCCGAACACACACATAACAAACATGGAGAGACATTGAGGGTCAGCAGGTAAAGAAGTGACCAAGCACCTCAAAAAATAATACATTTCCAAACGTGCACAAACTGGTATAACACAAACCTGGTGGAGGGCCCCCAGCAAAATGATATTCAGAGAGATTTGCCATGAGAAAACCAGCTCAAGAACTCCAACAATTTTTTTGATTGGCGATTAGCCCGAAAATTTATGTACAACTCGCTTCAATGAACAACCTCAAACTTTGATCTGAACAAATCCCACCATTGCATCCAATTGTAATAAATACTAGCTAAATTTACAAGTAACCCATATGCCAGAATGACGAATCCCTTAATCACGCTCAACCTCTGCTTTTTTTTACCTGAAAATCAGTAAAAAGTTTCCCTTTATCCTCAAGTTCTCACATGCAAATCACAAAAAGGGTATTAACCCTTCGAGTTTGTTATAAAAGTATTATCCTTATGACCTATGTTCTGGAATAACCTTTAATCCAAATTGCCAAGTTAAATAGGTCGAATGTTCCGCTACTGCTCTATATTGAGTTCATGACTTAATTAACCACTCATTTTACATAAAACCAATAAACTTAATCATAACAATCACATATCGAGGAGAAGAAACTCCACAACCAGAAACTGTGTGCGTGAAAAGAACAAAGGACGAGGCAGATTGAGTTCGTAATGCTACAGGAATTTTTTTTCTCCAAATTAATATCAATTTTGTCAACACAGACGGAATGCAGCATTTAAAGATGTAAGTCCATTATTAAAAAATTATGTTTGCCACAATGGATGGAATGGAGAGTTCAGAGATCAATAGACAATTGGAGTTTATTAAGCCACAAAATCAAAAAAACAAATTCGAGACAAAAACAACACAACCTCGGCCGCAATTTCATGAATCGAGCTTGAAGAAAGACAAATATTACAGTAATACAGCCTACAATTCAAATGATTTTTATATCAAACACATAAAAAAACATGATACACAGATCCATACAATAAACAAACTGTCCAGACCTTCATGTCCCCGAGTAAAAATACAACCCAAAAATACATCCACATAATATTCGACAAATCCACACAAACCTCTGAATGCTCTATCGATGACTGAAACTATTACATGGACAAAAACAATCTAAGCAAATATAAAACCCAACGGCAAACGAAAAACTCAATGACGTGCCAGTACTGGAGCTATGGTTTCTACCAAGCTTTAGATGCGCAGCCCGTAAACCTAAAAAATTGCGCGGTATCCACAATCATCCACCAACCATGAACACAAGCTACCCTTTCACAGAACTTGAGAGCTCCAAACAAAATATCAGCTCCAATCAGAAGCTTTTCAGCTGATATGAACGAACTTTGCAGCAATTTTATGCAGAAAAAATAGAAGGAAAAAGAGAACTGGGAAAGCTAGAGATAGAGAGCGAGACGTTGGTCTTTGCCGAGTCGAAGCCGACAATACTTTCGAATCTCTCTCTCTAGACAATTTATACTCCACTATTTATGTTTGATGACTTCTATTTATTTTCCCTACATAATTTTATTTTCAAAAAATATTTTCAGTTATTTTATTATTAATATTTTATTATTCACATATATTAATTTCATGATAAAATTAAATCAAATAAATTTTGGGAAATAAAATACCACGTCGATTTCCACCCACCCAAAAGATCCTAAATTTTTTCAATAATTTTAAAGTTTTTGAATCAAATATTTTCATACATTCGTTAAGCAGTCATCGTAAATCCTTTTTTTTATTATTTATTTATTCAAGTGTGAAGTTACAAATTTAATCAAACTGAAAAATTTAACGAGCTTCAATATTTTGATAATATTACACATTTAGATTATGCAAATGAGACTCTGATTATCCAATCCAGTCGTTGTTTTTTTTTTCTGTTACCTCGAAATTAGCTATTTCAGTTTCAGTTTCAGTCACTCGAATTTTCGATATTTCTTTTTATTTCTCATCAAACCAGCTGCCAAAACTATTAAATAAAAACTCAATTTGAGATAAGTTGTATTTCACATCAGTTGAGCTAAATTGAATGTTATCTAAGCAAAGTGATTACATAAAAGTTCATCGGGTTGGTTGATCAGCAAGAATCGGTTGGACGTGAGCAGTTGCGATATTTTGGTCATCCTAATCAAATTGGTTATCAGAAATGAACAATTCAGTATGTGTTGTGAAACTAAGACAATGGTATACAAATCCTTTTCACAAGTAAAAATCTGAATCAGAGTTTAAGATGTTAATAAATGACGATAAAGCTACTAGTTCTGCACATGCTGAAATCAGTAATGTTGACTTCATCAGTTTGGTTCAGTCTAGCTGAGCAGGCCAACTGGCAGCGGACCTCAAAATTAGTTAGGCTCGGGAAAAGTGTTTAACAAGGCGGAAATGGTCGTTTCAGTATCAAAAATAGTACAAAATCTATCCAAACGGTCATATTATTGTGTAACGTATTTATTACTCTTTAAGACTAAATATACAACATATTGAAAATCAAATACAGTGCATTGACAACTTACATAAATAAATTTATTAGAATGAGAGCAACCCAAGTGTGGGGATGCATTTGAGATATACATACACCATGAAATCTTCACACACAATCACACACATATACATGATATTCAAAGCATGAGCAGATTACATAAATAAATTAATTAGAATGAGAGCAAATCCCAGTGTGAAGATGTATTTGAGGTATACATACACCGTAAGATATTCACACACAATCACTCACACATATACGTGAGAGTTGAGCTTCAAAATTTAGATGACTAAGTCTTTGTACAAACACATTAAATATTATGTTTGTAATCGTTATATAAGATACACTAAATATTATGTGGATTGTAAGGTCGTGACCTACAATAACAATTGAGAGTGTGCTAAGAGTTTTAGTCTAGCAAAAGATAAGTCTTAAGCTGAAATGAGTTTATACAAAGAGTTGTATAACTCAACGTTTTCGAGTGGATCTTTCTCAAGGGAAATAAGATGTGACAAATGAGTTGTTAATCTCCGAACATCCAACAAATTCGTATCAATTTATTTATTGCATTTATTTATTTTCTATAGTTAAACAAATTATTTGTTCTTCAAATATCAAAATATTACATATCAAGAGTTTGATAAAATTCTTAAAACAAATTTTTTTTTACACATTCAACTTACATATCTTTTAAGTAATTTACCAAAATATTTAATCAGTTTCTATCAAGGATAATTTTGAGTGTCTTTCGAAACTCGATTTAATTAATCGGTGTTCAATATTTTAAAAACCGTAGATATCATAGCTCAACAATTATCCATCAGCCGATCATATCAGTTGTGATAAATAATCCTCAAAACATATATTTCAATACGATAAACCAATAATAATATTATAACACAAAATTCATAAAAACACAATCGAACTAATAACAAAAAGTTTGTAACATTAAACAAAACGCACAACAATAAAAACAAAAAAGTAAAAAATAATAATTGAATCCTTCAATTTGAATGTGGAGGCAACCATCTTCCATTCTTCCACTCTCGATGAACGCTCGCTCTTTTCACATCAAAGCCGAACTCGACCCCTAAAATCTCAAAATACGCATAATACTTCCTTCGTTGGAGCCTGATCTGCTCAGGGTCCCAACGTATCATCCGTCGTTATTAAAAGCGTCGATACTGTCAAGACTGTACTTGAATTTTTTTAGACCTGAGACGAATTTGAAAAAATAGATTCTTTTAAATGATAAAGTACGACGTTTATTTTATATATAAATTTTTTTAAAAAACATTTAAAATGAAAATCAAATAAAAAATCACATTAATATTATAAACTGTGTCATTTAACAAAAAAAAAAAATACCAGCTAAATTTCTTTTACAAATTTATTTTATTTGAGTGGAGCATTAGAAAAACTAATGAATCATACTCTATATTTTTTAATACTTGAAGTGATATGGGATTAAAATATTCAAATTTATTATTAGCTAAACGAAAATTTTCACATATTATTGACATAATTTGCATAAAAATATAAGAATTAAAATGCTCAAATACGTTACAGATAGAAGTATTAGCTCAACGAAAATTTCACATGTGTATTTCGCGCAATTATCTCGTGAGAGAACCTCATATATATATATATATATATATATATATATATATATATATATATATATTTAATCAAGGTGAAAAAAAACATTTTAATTTTTTGGATTTATGTTCCCTAAACTTGGTATTGCTAAGAATTGGACGTGGGATCGTATTTTTTGGCAAGGCTGTTCTTGTTATTGTGCATCCAAACCTTGAGTACTCTTCTTTTGACGCCAATCTCTCGGCAGAACTCTTGCACCGCATCTTCTTCTTGCTTATGCATTTTCCACCCAACTTTTTCCGCGAACACGAACAATTTCTCCTTCTGTTCTAGAGTAAACTTTGTCCTGAATCTTTTCTTCGCCGACAGAGGCAAGTTCTTAACCGTCACCGCACCACCAGCACCACCACGGCCATCATTGCCTTCATCTTGAGATTCCATGTTGCCGCCAGGCATGAACATCTGATGGGGCCTCAGAAAAACTTTTCTTCCAATGATTCTGCTTGGATTTGTGTCATTGTGGTAGCAATTACCGGAATCGTAAAAAGAGGGGTCCCTTTCGATCTCTTTCCTGTGGAAGTTTCTGTGGCAACTGCAGGCTGAACAAGTGAGGGCTTCGATTGTTCCTTCTTCTCCATCAGGCATGAATTCTCCGCATCCATCGATGGCATTTCCTCCCATGGATGCTGCATGGTTCTTGAGGCATTCTTTGTACTTGATAGCTTTCTTAAAGGGTGCATTTGTGGGGATTTGGCAGAGTGGAGAAGGGATCATGCCATGATATATGATGTGGGCTTGGCCATGTTCATGGCTGCCATATGTGCTATTTAGTGCGATTGGCATAACATCTTCGTCTTCACTTGGATGCTCCATTTCTTCCTCAATATTTGGTGAACAAAAGAAGAGGGAAATAGAGGGCCTACAATTACAGATATAAATGAATTAAATTCTCTGTTGTTTGTTTTTTGGGGTCAATATGCTCTTGATCAAGAAACAAACAACTTTACTAGGAAACTAGCTAACATGTTCTTGCCAACATTTCTTGAAAATCCTTCTGTCTTACATAAAAACTCTGGGTTCCCATTACTCAAATTCAAAGTTCCATTCTTGGGGAAAAAAAGACTCAAAGATATAAAAGTTCATTAAATTCCAAAGCGAAGCAGGTGAAGTGAGAAAACTCTTACCCTGAAATGAGAAATTCAACTTAATTAATTTCATCAGGGCACTTTTTTGGCTAAGAAGACCAAACCAAAAACAAGAAAATTTCAGTATGATACTTTCATCAAAATAAGCAAATAAAACCTCTCTCTTTCAACACTTGTCTATATCTATTTCTTGAAATGGAGTATATTGGAGAGGAGTGTCCAACCTCTCGGTTTTACCTGAAGAAATTGTACTTAATTTGGCTTTAAAATACTGATACTAGCTCAACTCGTGCTTTGGGAACTTGAAGTTGGGTGTTTTTTAAGCCAAAGACAATGAAGATTTTCTTGTATTGAAGAAGAGAAAAGAGATGGAAGAAAGATGGGGGACATGAGGTGTTTGCAAGTTGGTTTGAGCTGTGATCGAGAACTAAACATGGACTTATAACAGCATCGGGCCGAGAAGGGTAGGAAAGGAAACAATAAACTGGATAAATATTAAATGATACAATCAAAAATTTAAATCGATAATTCAATGATTTGAATATATCAGAAGTAAAATATATATAATTTTAATCGAGCTTGTCTTTTCTCTTTAAGTTTGCATATATGTATGTATTAACGAATTATATATTTCTCCCGTGTGTATAGTTTTAAAAATATGATTTTTAATTTGATATATAAGAATGTTTATTCCAAAAATTTGAGATTTTAATTTTTCATGTTATCAAATTTCAATCTTAATTTTGAAACGTTCGGTTTTCGACAATTTTAGTTGTTTTTCAACGTGACAAAATACAAGTTAGCGCGACTTCAACACTACGTCGAAAAAAGTCTAAAATTGTAAATAATAATAATAATAAAGATAACAGAGTAAGATCGAAATTTGACTGCATAAAAAAAAAAATTGTAACAAATATACAAGACCAAAAATATAGTTTTTTATTAAATTAAACTACCATTTTGAAGCTTCCCTAAATTAAAATATCAGATCCAACTCCTCAATTTCATATAAATTATTATTATTTTCGAGTTCAAAAACTTAGAAGAAAAAAATAATGAAATGTATGTAAATATTTCATTGGAGAAAATACTACGTACCCTACCCTCTCTATATATGTCGGTGTTGTGTCTCATAAGTGGTTAAGTTATTACTTATTAATGCAAAACTACCAAATATAAATACCAACTTTGACCAAGAAATCCATCACTCTCTAATCATTTAATTTATTAAATGGTAAAATTAATAAAACCTTTGTCCAAATCGAATACAATTAATTAACATTTCGTTTAGACATGATTACTATGTCCAAATTTGCATTTCATTATAGAAAAAAGTATCCCAATCTCGTCTAATATTCATGGTCTAATATTCATGTGCTACAGGCATGAGACATGCTTCGCCCGGACGCAACATGTATAGTTATAACAACATTTATTATAATTTTTCTAAAAAAAATTTAATTTTGAACATGTGTAGTTATAACAACAATTATTAAATAAAAAAGTTCAAATTCAAAGTTTTCTTATTTTATTTTTATATATATATATATATATAGAATTTGTCTTTTTAGAGGAGTCAATGCAAGAGTTTGCAGTCAAAGAATTGCCCACTCAGGTTACTTCTTCTGCCAACATACTTGTAAAATGAGGAAATTCATCATTATTACTTTTTTTACCCTCAACCAAGTACTTTATTGGTCCTTTTTCACTTTCTTGTAATCTTATTTTATTAAAAAAAATAACTATATCATACTATATTGAAATTCTTTTATGTGGGGGTTTGTATTGATAGATTTGAATTTTAAAATCAGTTATATATATATATATTTATTATATTAATAAGGGAGGAAAAAAAATTACTTCCTAGATTTTAGTTATATGAAATTTTTTTTGAGTGTTTTTAAATGTTAATGTCAACTTTTATAACTTTTATCCAAAAGCAAGAAGCAAGAATTTTTTTTTATTTTTGTTTTTTGATTAGGTTTTAAAATTACTAGTAGACATTTGTATCCTTAAAATATTTATTATATTACATTTATTTTTAAATAAAATGTATTTTTATATCTTTTGCATTTCCATATTTTTTATACATATTTTGTGTGTTTATGTATTTTTCGTTTTTTATATTTTTATTAATCTTATATATTTTTTAAGCATTCATGTGATACAAAATAAATAAATTTTGATACAATAATTTATAATATAATTATAATTATATAAACAAATTGTTGATGGGTGAGTATAAAATTTTAGATAATTAAAAGATATTAATTTTATATAGTTTAAGTATGTGATTAACTAAAAATTAAACTTGGAAATTAAAAAATTATTCTCCAAACATTCAAATTTTAGTTTATATTAACTTTAAGACTTCTAATTTCAAATTAAAGCTTACTTTAGATTCTCACTGACTTAAAAATAATATCTAAAATAATCACTTTAAAATAATTAAAATATCTCGATAACACTCCTCTGTTATTTTTATATAAGAAATTGAAATTGATTGGAACTGGTTGCATGTTAAAATGTTGTATATTTTGATTGCAAGTCTAGAGGAGTTGCAATTTTAGGCGTCGTAAAATACATGTTATAATCATTGTATTTTGCTAGGCACACACGGTGTTCATGAAAAATTTGCGAGCCAGGAGAATTTGAATCACTGCAATGAAAAATCGAAATCATATGAAAAAACTGCAGTTTTGATATTTTATATTATCAAATTTCAATCTTACCATTTTATCTTTCAAACTTGGTGGTTGTAGTCGTATGCTGATATGATATTGCATATGTCAATTGCATGTCGACGTCATACTAATGTTACTTTGAAAAAATGTATAGAAAGGACAAAAACAAGAATAGCAAACTAAAATTGAATTACAAATATAATTACACAAAGAACCAAAACAACAATGAATCAAGTATACAAAACAAAATTTGTAATTTTACATAAAATTATGTACAATCATATTGGAATTATTTTATTTTACTTTATGGTAATTTGTAATTTTTGTTTGAAAATTTGTTTCGTGTAGACAATGACATCATCGTATCACAGAGGTTCAAAATCTACAGCAAATTATAAATATATATTTACGCAGATGAACAAACATTTTAAATAAACTATCGAACAATACTCTATTACTTTTTCTTCTAGAATTAAATATTCAGTTATTCTAGAACTGATATAAATCAAGAAAACTGTACATTAAATAAGCAAAATCACGAAACCATTCTCAGTGATGGCAAATGTTGAAGTAGGTGGGACGAAATTGCTATATCAACAGAAAAACAATACGTTTTGAAGTTTCATGGCCATCACTTGAGGACATTTTGCTCCAACAGCATCCTGGAGGGATATGAAGCTGAGATCATGGGCGGTAACCTCCATTTTCGGGCGTCCCATTGCTCTCAACTCCCTGAACGTTTTTTTGGTAGGACTAAAAGAAACAAGAGATTCTGAACTAGATATAAACCACAGATCACCATTGTTCAAGAATTTAATAGGTCGTTGCAGATCCTCAACCTGCAATTTAATGTAAAACTTCGTGTCAATGCTTACGTGTCTGGTCCATGATTCTTTAACTCCATATTCTCCCATCAGCCAAACCTCGAAATCAGCATCCTCGTAAATGTAGCAGATGCAGAGGCAATCTTTTAGGACACCAATATTGATCCAGGAGATTTTGTTCACATATTGTAGACTGAAGTGAGCTGGAGGTGGGACAAACTTGAATGTTTCTGTAGCCAAGTCGAATGAACTTACAAGCTCACAAGGTTTGTAACTGTCGGTTATCCAGTGGAGCACGCCGTTTAGAAGAGGATCAAATGATTTATGTTTTGGCCTGGGGGCATTTTCAATCCTTCTCCACGAATCTACACCAAGTGTGTGTATGTTAGCTACCATTCTTTTGGATTCTGCAGAAGTCACGGGGTCGAGGGATGTGAGGTACATGAAACTGATAACCTTGTACTTCTTAGTCTTTTGGCAATATCCAAATCCGGAATGGTTTGCGTATGTATAAAGGGGAGCCGAAACAACCAGGCTAGGAAGCGTTATCATTTCGCAGCATATAGGGTTGCATATTGCATAGAAGGGCTTTGGTGGAGATGCAATATACAAACACAGCAGTCCATTGCATGATCCAACAAAATCAAGTCTCTGGATGTGAAAACCAAATTGAGCACTAATCTGACACGCAATATGTTGCCTACTATAAAGGTCATGATTAAAACTTTGATCATCACTGGTGCACAAGGATATACCAACTTCATCATGATTAAAGGTAAGGAAGCGGAGAATCGCACGATTCTGCAAGTTCTCATGAAAAAACAGATAGGTTGTCGAGGTAGATGATCTGGCACGATGTAATTCGATAAAATAGGGATCCTTGAGAAGGTCGAGAAACGTCTTGCAAACACATCGACACCGGAATATACTCTCCAGCGGAAGCCTAGAAAAAATATCACACAATATATGAACTGGCAACTCACATATAGGAAAACTTAGTCTACTTATCACCGCTACAGTACAATCACAAGGTTGTTCATCAATCCAGTTGTTCCCCCTTCTCTCACTATTCATAATACGTTTGCTGCGTCTCCTGCTACCGTCTAATTCCATTCAAAGAACTAAACACAGCAGTCTGCACTGTTTTGAGAGGAGTATTTGTCCCCTCCACACTATAAATCTTGCTTCCCAATTTAAGACAAGCGCTCTGCCATTCACTGAATCAAGATAAACCGAAAATAATACATCATGGCATCGAACATGCGTAAAAATATCACATTAAAAACATTATTTTGCCCCTCGCTCCATAAACTAAAAAAAATACTACTGAGAGCAGATAAAATGCTATTTTGATGCGAAAAAACCTCTCTTCACTGTGTCACTGAAATTCAGAGCAGGTCCCACCATTTGTCCATAATCTAAATTCCAAATCCGGATCGGCAAACACAAACTTCTAAAAATCTCCAGCTACCACAAAAAACATGCGCCAAAATACAAAGGAGCGATCCGTGCATTTTTTTTCATATATATAAAAAACCCAAATCCCGTATAAATCCTAAATGAATGATCTTTTCTCATATGCCAAAATAATCAAACAAACATGATCTCGATGACTTCATCGCACTTTTGATTTAGAAAATGGAATTATCACGAGCTCCCGACCATATGATTAATTAAAAAGTAAAACCTCAAATACGAAAAATTTGCGCGAACCTTCAACAGAAATCTAGAGTAAACCTTCGTGTCGATTAGGTTGCAGAGAGACTTGTGAGAGAAGTATTCTGAGTCGGTGTCAGAGTGGTTGGTTGGGATGGAATTTTTATGGCCAACTCGAATTTCTTTTTAATACAGAAAAAACCATTTCAATAAATAAACTTTTCCTAACTAAAAATATTAAAATTATTATTTATTATTATATATATAATCTCTATTATTACTAATAAAAGATGCATATACGTTGTATGTGTTATTATTATTTTTAATTTGATTAAATAATACTAAATAATTAACACGAAATTATTTTCGATTTAGAAAAGTTGTTCGATTTAAAAAAGAATTTTTATTTTGATTTTTTTCTATTTAAAATATGGAGTGACTTGAAAATGTTTTAAGTATGGTGAGAAGAGTAATTATGGAATTAAATATTTTGATGTCCTCAAAAGTAGTTATTCTAAGACCTTCACACTTAATATAATAGTATAGAAGTATAGATAATAGTATAGATATTATAAGACAAATCCCATTAGACTAACCATTTTTTAATATCTATTACACCAAATTAATTTTTCTAATTTTGTATCAACCTTATATTTGATATTTAGATTTCATTTCATGTATTTATTAATAAATTCAAAATTTTCACTAATTTTTCGCACTTTTCTTATGAACTAGCTTCATCATTTTTAATACGAACAAATCTTGACTAAATGTTTAAAATTATATATTTTTGTAAAAAAAATAACTAAATCAATTATTTTAAAAATAAATATATTATACATATGATATAGTATTTGTATATTATATTATATACACCCCATATGTGTGACATATGCTTAGTATGTAACTCAAAAAAAATATAAAAGATAATATTTTTAATCGAAACAACTCATTGTGTTAAATTTTTGTCATAAAATAATTTTATATTATTAATTTTTTTTTCATAAAAATTTGTGTGAGACAGTCTCACGGATTAATTTTGTTAGACAAATATTCTATTTGAGTAACTCATAAAAATATATTAATTTTTATTATAAATATAAACATAGTTGACCTGTGTCATGTTATAAGATGCATATTTTTCTTTTTTGGTGGAGTTTGTTTATGGTTTGAAGTCTAACTTATTGTATTGTAAGATGCTTTGGTTTTAGAGTAAGTCTTTTGTGAGACGGTCTCACAATCTTTATGTGTGAGACGATTCGACCCTACCTATATTCACAATAAAAAATAATATTTTTTTATGGATGACTCAAATAAGAGATATGTCTCACAAAAAATACGACCTATGAAACCGTCTCACATAAGTTTTTGCCTTGGTTTTAAATGAGTGTTTCATTTTGAGTCATTTATTAAGCATTCGTTGTATCGTTATCGGATCTAATAAGACACAAAAGTATTTTCATTCTTAAGAAGACTAGAAGTCTGGACCCCCTGTGCTACTGGATGAGTGAGCCTGAAATTCAATGATTATCATGACTTGTTCTTAAAAGAATTCCATGAAATTGAAAATAGTTCCAGAGGGAAGTATCACAGCGAGTTGGCAAAAAGAGAAGAAGAGGTTTAATTTGTATCAATTCAGTACCGATATATAAAAGTAGATGGAAAGGGGGTGACTGACTAAATGCTCCAAAATGCACCAAACTTAGGCTACATGAAGCAGAAGGCACCAAAGTTTTATCTTCGGTTCGTAAGAATTGGTTTTAAAAGAATTTGAGTTCTGATATCATGTTATCAAGTACTTGGGTCTAACTCCACCCAAAAGTTGTCTTAAGTTCATATATACAACCCTCAAGAACTTAATTCAGCCGATATGAGAAAACTGACCACCTCTATACTTCGGGTGTGCACTAGATAAACCATACTTTTCAATTTTTAAATTTTTTTGCATGCATGTCGTTACGGTTTTAGTAATGTTAATTACAATTATTTGACAATCGATTTTTTAGCAACCTAAATATGAATATCCCAAAATTTTAAAACATTTCGTTGGAAAAAATATTAAGTTGTGAAATTTGAAATTTCAGCCAAGTGAAATTATGTGGTAGGGGCCGTCGCCTTCGATCGGGATTTGCCACCAAGCGAGAGTGACTTTCTGATGCATTGGATCGACATTTAATGCCCTTATTTATTTACATTTATTATTATTTATTCGAGTCGAAAGTGACTATATAATGCTAAAAAGGTGCTATTTACTTATTGCAGAATTTTCAAGCATTTTCCATTTGGTATAAAATTGGCTGCAAAACTCTAAATAATAAATGAAAGTGTAAACATGGGTATTTGGTTCGAAAGGGAAGAATACCTGATGTTGCCCCAGGCAGATATGGCCAGAGCATTCGGGAGGCCAGGCTAGACCACACGGGAGACCAGGACAGAGCACCGGGGCAACATCAATACCTATTAAACACACAAAGTTTGCTGATATATTATTCACCAAAGTAAACCCCGATTTCTTTCAAAAACAAAAACCATTTTCTTGAGAAAAAGTCACTTATAGTTTAGTTTCAGTATAATTTATATATAATCTGTACTATTATATATTAGGCAAAAACTTGTGTGAGACGGTTTCACGGGTCATATTTGTGAGACGAGTATCTTATTTGGGTCATCCACGAAAAAGTATTACTTTTTATGCTAAGAGTATTACTTTTTATTGTGAATATGGGTAGGGTTGACCCGTCTCACAGATTAAGATCCATGAGACGGTCTCACATGAGACCCACTCTATATATTATTAAGACTGAAGGTCTTAAAATAATTAACTTTTATGAAATACATCTCTACACAAATCACAAAAATATATTTTTTCTAATAAAAATATCTTAAAACTTATTTTGTAAAGTTGTATCTAGTCTACAAATAATATAGTAAAAGCACACATATTACATGTATTATTATTTTGAATTTGATCAAATAATATTAAACAATTAATACGAAATTATTTTCAATTTAGAAGAGTTGTTCGATTTAAAAGAGAACTTTTGTTTAGATTGTTTTCTATGTAAAATATAGCAAAAACTTGTGTGAGACGGTCTCACGGGTCGTATTTGTGATACAGATCTCTTATTTGGGTCACCCATGAAAAAGTATTACTTTTTATGTTAAGAGTATTACTTTTTATTGTGAATATAGGTATGTTTGACCCGTCTCACAGATTATGATCCGTGAGACGGTCTTGTATGAGACCCACTCGTAAAATATTGAGGGACTTGATAATTTTTTAGTAGGATAAGAAGAGTAGTATAGGTAGTATAGATATTATACGAAAAATATCTTTTATTTTTATCTATATTTTGTATTTTAAATGATTATATAATCGATAACATGAAATTATTATTAAAAAAATCATTTTAAAAAATTATTAATTTGAATATAATCTTTATATTTTTTTTAAAAAAATCATTAAACAAACAAAATTTAATATGTAGGCACATATCAGAGAGCACTCGCTAGCTTAATTAATATTTTTATAAAACGATGACACATAAAGAAAGCAAGACGGAGCACGGAAGGGTTGCCAAAAACAGCCTTGGCGTGGATGAGATTCATCGAGCCATCTGTGTTTCTTCTTAAAATAGACAAACAACAAACTTGCAAGGAAAGTGTGGAACTTGGAGAAGACAAAAAGTCTAATGGAGCATCAAAATCTGTTTTTTCTTAGCCGGGCCATTGACATCCTAATAGGAGGAAATGGCTTCTCGTTCCCTTGGATTTCTTGTGGAAAATATATTTTATTATTCCCCACGTAGATGCAGTTCATGTTGTGGGACGCAGTTATTCATCTTCTTTCATTTATATCTTGTGGAAAATATATTTATTTATTCCCTACGTACATGCAGTTCATGTTGTGGGAAGCAGTTATTCATCTTCTTCCATTTTATATCTTTCTTTTACAACATTAAAATCAGACCCTACCCGTTGTTTTCCTTCTCCTACTGGGCTACTTCTACCTCACTAGCTGTACATTCTTAATTTCAGACCACCCCTTATTAAATGGTCGTTGAGGAAAAAAATCAGAAAGAAAGGAATTAAAGTCTGTGAGATCTACATAATCCCCTGATCTTTCATTGTGCAAAACGATTCATTTTCTTGGTTTTTGACACTCAGTTGAAATTTGCGTTTACGTAAATAAGAGTGCTTCTTGTTATTTGTTACTACTGTGTGGTGGTGGTGGTGGTGGTGGTGGTGGTGAAGTGGTTGTCATTGTCAAAATAGTGCCTTTATAGGAGGAATGGTGGGTGGAGGTGCTGGGATTGATCCAGGTTGCCTGAATTTGAAGAAAGAATTGGCTCAAATTCGAAAAGCAGCTCGAATGTCGCGGGACCCTGGGACATCCTCGTCTTGGCGTTCACGGATGAATTCTGCGACGTCCTTCAGCAAGCATCATTATGTGCACCACTACAAGAATGACCAAGATGATGGTAGAGCTATTCCTGATTCCTCTGTAGAGTTTTTGCAGACCACATTGCATGTAGAAAGCAATAGTAATTGTGGTAGTTGTGATAATTCTGTTAATAGAAGCAATGTGAATGTGAAAGAGAAAGAAAGGAAGGTGTTTTTGTCCAATTGGAGTTCGGTATCCGAGAGTGAAAAGGGTGGTGATCCTGAGAATGAGAATGATGAAGGGAGTCATGAGGAGAGTGTTGACTTGGAATGCTCAAATCGTGAAAGGAAACTTGTGGGAAATAATTCCAAGAGTTTTGCTTATTTGAGTGATGGTTATGATTCGTCGATTTTCAAGGATAAAGATACCAGTCCTGTTCCTTCCATTGGACATACAATTAAGAAGTCGAAGAGAAGTAATCATTCTAGCAACAGTTTGCTTCGTTCTAATGATAAATTGCAGAAACAGATACTATTGAGTAGATGTTGTGTCGAGAACATGGTAGAAAATTTGACTGATGCGGGCGCAAAGAGGGATGGTTTGGTCAGTTTGGTTTATCATTCTGATGATACAGAGGATGAAAGTTATTCCTTTCTTGCTCGTTCTTCCATGAAACAATTTGACAGGAAAGAGGAAGATTCCGCTTCACATAGTACTCCAGCATTGTCTACGAGTTCACATAATGATTACGGCTTTAAGGATTCAAGTGCAATCATGCCCCACAATCCAACCATGGGAGATGATGCAGAAGATGAGGCAGATGATAGAATGGATTTTTCCGTCCAACAGAGGTGTGGAATTCCTTGTTATTGGTCGAAAAAGTTAACACGGAAGTCTAGAGTAGGATATGGGAGTAGCTATTCTCTATCCCTTTCTGAAACTTTGAGGAGAAAAGGAAGCAGTATTTTGTGTGAAAGTCAAAGGAGTAACCAAAGAAGACTTTGCAGGGCATCTATGGCTTCCAACAAGAGGAGACTGGCTTCTCGGACAGCAGCTAAAAATGTCCCATCCTTTCTTACCAATAGTTGCGACGATAGAGGAGGATCATCTATTGAAAATGAGCACAGTGATCACGAGTCCTCGTCAAATTTTGGGGAGCTTGATTTGGAGGCTTTGAGTAGGTTGGATGGAAAAAAGTGGTCTTCAAGTTGTAGGAGTCGAGACAGGTTCGAGCTTGTGGCACCTGATTCGGGAATTCCAAGGAAAGAATCTTCTCAAACTGTCATAAATCTTAGTCACAAATATAGGCCGATGCTTTTTGAGGACTTGATTGGGCAGAACCTAGTTGTTCAGTCCCTCATGAGTGCAATTTCAAGAGGAAGGATCGCCTCCATTTATCTTTTTCAAGGTCCACATGGAACTGGAAAAACTTCAGCTGCAAGAATTTTTGCTGCTGCTCTGAATTGCGTTGCCACTAAAGATTCAAAGCCTTGTGGGGTTTGTAGAGAATGTGTCGATTTGATATCTGGCAAGGTCAGTGACTTTATCGAAGTCGATGGTTCCGATAAGAAGGGAATTGAAACAATTGAAAATCTTTTGAGAAACCTTTTGAGGGAACCTCGATCTACTCTTCTTAAGTACAAGGTTTTTGTTGTAGAAGAGTGTCACTTGTTGCATTCAAAGACGTGGATGTCACTTCTTAGACTCCTCGAGAAACTCCTGCAGCGTGTAGTTTTCATACTCATAACAACTGATATTGATAATGTGCATCGTACTATGTTGTCCCGGTGTCAAAGAATTACTTTTAACAAAGTTAGCACATGCGACATAATTGCTCGACTCAGGAAAATTGCTCATGATGATAATTTGTACGTTGAATCAGATGCGTTACAGTTGATTGCTTCAAATGCAGATGGTTCGCCGCGAGATGCAGAAACTATGTTAGACCAGTTGACCCTGTTTGGGAAAATAATCACCACGTCCATGGTGAATAAACTTGTGAGTTTTATTTCCCATTTGTTCTTAAAATCTAATTGATAATTATAGTGTTTTTTCCTCTGATCACTGTGATGCTTTACAGTTCTTTAGTTCTTTTATGCTTGATCCCTGAATGAAAAAATAAAATTATGTATCGTGCATATACATAAGTTGTGGCAAGTAATAATTCTACTTTCTGGCATATAATCTAATCAAGACGCTAAAGTAGAGATAAGATTTAAAAGATTTGAGTTGGATCCTTATCATTAGTAATCACTTTTGTAGAGCAGTAAACACTCAATTCAATAACTGGTATCAGATTCAAGGCCACGCATTTCATTCCCATGAGTTGTAGCTTGAGACACTCTTAAGAGCAGATTTTTAGGAAGTTATATTTTCTCCATCGGCATATCGATTGAAATGTGGTGCTTACCTATTAGGAATTACATCATTGCCACAAGGTATTGCTTTTGCCTCAGCCTATATGTTAATAATATACCATGGTAACTGCATTGTGAAAGGAATCCGTTCAATTATTGTCCGAGTTGGAGAACTCAAGAAGGCAAGCAAATACCAATGGGTGCAGATGATTTCTTATCAGGTGGATTCATTGATTGAATCAAACAAAATCATGCAAATTGCTTTCTTTTTGTAGATTGGGGCTGTTCCTGATGAGAGATTGCTGAATCTTTTGGAATTAGCCATGAAATCAAATGCTACCGAAACAGTGAAAAGAGCCAGAGAATTGATGAATTCAGGTCATGATCCTGTAGTTTTAACGTCTCGGATGGCAACTCTTATTGTGGATATTATTGCTGGCACTTTCTTGAATGTTGATTCTAAGAACAATGATTCTTTCTTTGCTGGACGAATTTGTAAGTAAGACTCGGTTTATTCTTTCTTTATGGTTATCTTGATGCTTCCTATTTTATCACATACTTTTAACTTTACAAGTGATGCCATGATGAATTTTCAGTGTCTGAAAGAGAATTAGACGCACTCAAGCATGTGTTGACAGTTCTCTCTGAGTCGGAGAAGCATCTGAGGGTATCAACCGAACGGTCAACGTGGTTCACAGCAACCCTGTTGCAATTAAGTTCTGGTCCTTCACTCGGTCAAGCCAACTCCAGCAGTAGTAGAAGACAGAGCTTCAAAACAACGGAGGAGGACCGCATAAAAATGTTCGAAGGATCTTCTGCCCAAAAGCTGAGAACTGATGAACAGCTTGCACCTGAAAAATCAGGTTCTGAAATATCGTTTTCAATATCAGCTGACCAGAATATAGCGAGAAAAGATTATCCAATCTCATTGGTTGATGATGCCAGTGGCGATTCTAATGCCGACCAGTCTGTGAATGATGAGGCATTCCTTCTCTCTCGCTATGATTGTGGAAATCGGAAAACAGCTTTGAGATACATGAACTCAAAGGTGTTGGCGGATATTTGGGTCCTGTGTATTGAAAAATGTCATCCCGGGACTCTGAGACAACTGCTTTCTTCTCATGGAAAGCTTGTATGCATATCTGAAGTTAAAGGTGAGATTTTTTACATAAAGAAAACGTTAAGACCGTAATTTGTCAGAGAGAAATTAGCTTTTTGAAGTGTTTTTCTTCTGTTTTCCTGATCTACATAGTTTCTGTTTGCAGGTGGATTTGTTGCTTATGTTGCGTTCCAAGATAGTGCTATTAAAGCCAGAGCAGAAGATTTTCTAAGCAGTATCGTTA
This sequence comes from Primulina eburnea, assembly GCF_022965805.1. NCBI lineage: Eukaryota > Viridiplantae > Streptophyta > Magnoliopsida > Lamiales > Gesneriaceae > Primulina > Primulina eburnea. Next base: position 4,125,709 of record NW_027331510.1, read on the forward strand.
ACTTGTTCAAAATCGTTTTACAACACAATGTGGAGGTTGAAATTATCCTTTTACCGGATTCTTTGGGTCAGAAGCAGATCAAGAAATACATATTTAATACACCAAAAAACAAATTAGCAAGCTTGAAGAGAACAGAAAGTAATTGTGGTCTTAATTTGGAGACATTGAAGTTAGAAGAGTTGATCAATAATGATTGCAAAGTTAATCAAACGAGGCAGTTTGAATCTGCCAAAGAAAATGATAGATCAAGCACTTCTAGAGAGGTCAAGCCGCTTGTTCAAATGCAGAGAATTGAATCAATCATACGTGACCAAAGATTAGAAACTACACTCTCACAGGCTATGGAGAGAGATATTTTGGGGTCAGTGGCTCATTCGAAAGCTGAAAGGGGTCATAATCTAACTCAGGATTGTTTATTTCATCAAAATCATTCGAAGATGATGAATTCAGAAAATCTGTCATCCCAGCGCTGGCAAGATGATTTTAGCTATGAAATCATGGCTTCGAAAATGGATGATGAAATGGCATCTGAGAAGGACCGGACTATAAAGATGATCACTGGACATCCCATTGCCCCAAGCATGTTGCTTAACACAAGCTTTGGGAGCGATATTGGCAAAGAAAATATGTAAGTTATTAGTTTGTGTATGTATTGATTACTATTTTTAGTTTTTCAGTGCTCCAAAAGTGATTTTTAGTTAAATTAGTTCTAGGACTTTATCTCCAAATGCTGTTGACTTTCGAGAAAGGGAAATATTCTCCAAGATTTCCTTTCTTTTTTTTTTTTCGGCTTGATATTTTGTCTTGACCTTTTATTTTCATTTTAAGTCCTTAAAAGAATACATTATGATTGAAAACTTGTCATGGAAAAGGATTTGCAGTAAACTTTTCGGTGTCTTATACAGTGCATACAGCTCTGGATCACAAAATGCAGGTTTCAGTGGTTTGTTATGTTGGAACAACAGCCAACCTCTCCGACGGGGAAAAGTATGCTGCTTCATTCCTTGTTCACCCTTGCATCTGCTTAGCTTAACCTTTTATTTTCTTTTTTAGTTTTTTGTGCTGATCCAGTTATCCTTCAATACTTAATATGTCTGATTCCAGGCTACACGCACACGCAGAATGCGGCGATTTTCATGGTTTGGAGTATGTGCAAGATGGAGGACAGACAAAGGATACAATAGATAACATGAAAAGAGTATTGAAATACTTGTGTTTCCAACCTTCTTTCCTCTCTTTTTTTGTCCCATTCTTTGTGTTTATTATCTTTGCCAAAATAACCATTCGGCTTCTGTATTTGTGTAAATTTTCCTTGTTTTATGGTATAAATAAGAACTGAACGCAACCGGAGTAGAGAACTATTCTTTATGATGTGCTATAGTTTTGTATCAGCATATCAATCACCACAAGTTTATAGCGTCTCACTGTATACTAGTATGTTGAATATCTGGGATCATGGAATTGTGATTATTTTGTTGTAATGTGTAATATTATTCGGATTATAATAATACATTTATATTAAATATTTTCATATATAATTTATTGAGATAATAAATGAATATTTGAATTTTAAAAAGTGGAGGTGACATGTTAGGTATTATGAGTTTTTTTATTAACTCAAAAATATTATTTTTCTAAGTTGATAATGACATTTTTTTAAAAATAAATTATTGCTAAACAGGGGTGGAGATTAATTCAAAATCCTAGTCTCTTTTGGGCAGATTATTAAGAGCAGCCGCAATTGTGGGTGATTATAATACTCATCAACTCAAAAAAAATCATGAGGCCCAGTGTCACATGCTTATTATAACAATATATTTTTTTCACTCACATTCCTTTTTAACATTAAAACTCATTATTTATGGGTTCATTCCATCTTACATGTAGGGGCACTACTCCATTATAGAATCAAGAGCTCAAATTTAGCCACACATACATGAGGTCCACTAATTTTTTTAAAATCACATATGTATGTGAATCTTATCCATCCAAACCATGTGGAATAGCATCGAAGCAACCTTATTTATGGGTCCTATTGTCTACTCAATCATCTTAAAAAAATTTAATATTAAATAAATATGTTTTACAATATTTACATCATTATTATTCTAATTATTCAAAATAACCTTAATTTTTAATAAAATAATTTTATTAATTTTTTAAAAAAGAACATTATTGTTGTTCCAATTTATCATAATCCATTAGTTAACATGTTCTGAAATATTTTTATTAAACGATGCTAAAAAGAAATATCACGATAGAAAAGTTATTTAAACAAGACATGAACATTGTTTATTTAAAATTACAATATTGAGGTTCCCCATCTTTGCATTGTCCGGAACTGATAAGTTGATTTGGGAGTTTACTCATTTAGATCCTGGTATTTTTTGGCGATCGGAGATGGGGTGGGCTCTAGCGATGGTCGCTCGAGAGGAAGCACTCGGCACTTTCGAAAACTTTGGCATTTAAGTGTCCAAAGTAAGATCAACGTTTTTTTTTTTTGAAAGCCATTCAAGCAATCTTACCAACTCGTTTTCATCTATGACGGGTATTAAAATTGACATCATCTTCCCGTGTTGCAATGTTTTCCCAAAGCATATCTTTCATGCTCTTTGGCTTTGCTTTGGTGGGCAGGAGGTGTGGGAAGTTTCAGATTTATGGCCGATATTATCTCGTTTTAAGGGCATCTCCAACCGTCCACCATAAAGGAGGAATCCTCTGTTATAGAGTATGAAATCTTCTCCGATCATGTTTTATTTGTTTCTTCTATTTTAGAGTATGCAACAATGACTGTCTATATAAGATATGTCGTATCACTGTTCATACAGAAGATTGAAAAGAATAAAAAATAATTACAAAATAGATATTTTAAAAATTACAATATAGTCTTTTTGAAAAAGAATTTAAGAAAATATCACTGTTCATCAATCGACCGATGGTTTGAAGAGGAAATGATAGGCACTTTTTGCTTTTGGCTCGACCTTGTTGATCAAACGTTTTAATTTTTGAATGAATTAATTATAATTTACTATTTATAATTAATTATATGTCCCATCGGCCTTAGTTTCTTGAACGTTCTTTTAGTAGGGCTGAAAGAAACAAGAGAATTTGTCCTAGATATAAACCATAGATCCCCATTGTTCAGGAATTTGATTGGTCGTTGCAGTTGAAGATCCTCAAACGACATCTGATCATAAAACTTCATGTCAATGCTGAATTTTCTGGTCCATGATTCTTTAACTCCATATTCTCTCATTAACCAGGCCTCAAAGACAGTATCCTTGTAAATGTAGCAGATGCAGAGGCAATTTTTTAGGACACCCATATTGATGCTGGAGATTCTGTCCATATACTGTAGACTGAAGTGAGCTGGAGGTGGGACAAACTTGAACGTTTCTTCTGCCAAGTCAAATGAGCTTATAAGCTCACAAGGTTTGTGACTGTTGGTTATCCAATGAAGTGCGTCATTCAGAAGAGGCTCAAATGACTTGTGTTTGGGCCAAGGGGCATTTTCAATCCTTCTCCATGTATCCGATCCAAGTGTGTACACATCAGCTACCAAACTTTGCGATTCTTCAGAGGTCATGGGCTCAATGGATGTAAGAAACATGAGACTGATAACCTTGTACTGTTTGGTCTTCGGACAATATCCAAATCCAGAATGGTTTGTGCAAGTAGAAAATGGAGCCGAGATAGCCAGGCAAGGAAGCTCTATCTGTTCGCAGCGAATAGGGTTGCAGATAGCATAGAAAGGCTTTGGTGATGAATCAAAATACAGACATAGCAGTCCATTACATGATCCAATAAGAACATGGTTTCTGGTATGAAAAGTAAACACCGAAATATTCCAAGCATATAGCCCATGATGACAGCAATAATATTTATTTTCATCATCACATGAGCAAAATAGTAAAGGTGGTTCCTCATGATTAAAGATAAAAAGGTGGCGAGTGCCCAACTGACCCACACTTTGTTGAAAAATTAGATTGGTTGTTAAGATAGATGATCTTGTGCGATGTAATTCGATAAAAATAGGATCCCTGACTAGTCGTAAAAACATCTTGCAAACAAAACTACAGCAAAATATACTCTTCAGCGGAAGCCTTGAAAAAATATCACATAATATATGGTCCGGTAACTCAAGTACTAAGGGTTCACTTAATCTAGTTATCAACGCTGCAGTACCATAACATCGTTGCTCTTCAGTAGAGTTGTTTCCTCCTTCACTAGTCACCAAATAGTTACCACGTCTCTTGCTTCTGTATAACTCCATTGGACGAACTAATGCCAGAAGTCCAGAAGAGTAGTTTTATCAGCAGCCTTACATATCCTGTTCTGCAATCAAAGGAGCAAAGAATATTAAATTTATTTCACGATGAAATTGGATAGTTTTACATAAGATATATACGGTGCTAATTAGGCCCTGTTCCCCAACTATGAAAAATACCATGAATATTTTCTATGGCTGTGCAAAGGTGATCTTCCAAGAAAAAATTATGCAAAACACAAAAGAGAAGGTTGTTTAATTTGAAAAGAACTCTCTTTCCTGCGTAACTGAAATCCAGAGCAAAGTCCCACTATTTCTCAACAATCCAAGAACACCACAACCCTATAAATTTCCAAAAAGCATCAAAATTCGTGCATCAAAATTCAAAGAGTATCCCAAGATGTGTTAATAATCAAAACCCCATCTGAAATCCAGCTTGATGGTCAATTCTGATCCTATCATAGAACTTTAATTCCACTCAGAATCGAAGAAAAACATTATCAAAACTGATCTTAATGAATGCGTCCACCACAAATGTAATCAAATAAATCGAAAAATCGCAACTTCAAGCTCGAATCCTGCGAATCCGCCCGTGTAATTGACACAGAAAGCATCACATACGAAAAATTAAAGATCAAGAGCGGCGTACCGTAAACTTACAGAGCCAGAGAGAGCCCACCCTGCACAGTGTGCTACTTACATCGACTGCATATAATTTTCAAACGTATTTTAGCTTCTTCTTTTTTTTAAGTTAACTAATTAAATTAACCTTGTAAGTATATTAAATTCCAAACATATTATTTCATTCCAAATATATTAATTATCAATTTTACTCTCTTTATATTATTTCGCATGAACGTGAAGATTAGCGGTTAGAATCCGCAACCGCTACATTTCGATGTGTACAAGATAAACCCTCATGTTAACATAGTAACAGACAAATCACGCTAATCAAGTAAACCACAATGAACAAATTATGTGTGACAGTCATGTCCGATAAAGTGTTTGTATGTGTAATAAATTCATGATCATTTATCAAGCGTTCACATACTCCACCAAATCAGACACCTCCTCTGAGACTTGACGAAGACTAAATTGTTTGAATATAAGATTGTTCTTGGATTTGTCTAATTTAAATTTAGTTAATTAAGTGATTTTGACAAACATAAAAGAAGAATATCATTTGAAATCCCAGTTGGAATCCATATTTCAAGTGGGCATTTGTCCCATAAATGCATGCATGTTCTCTAATGAATGAGTTTGAAGTTCTTTCAATATGTATAATGTATTTCATGTGCACATAAATATAAATCATCATAATTTTTGTACTTCACTATTTATTATCATAATGATGTCATTATCACTCAATTAGATAAATTTAAATCCAACGTAACTCCGATACCTAATTAATGGAAAAATCTTTCAAAGGACATTTCACTTTCAAACAGTTTGTCGAAATATAATTATTATGTGAGATAGATACATTTTAATCCTTTCGAGGAATCAAAATTCAAGAGGAGGAAATTAAAGGCTTATTCATAAAAGAACTTTTAGTTGATATAAAAATTCAAATAAAGAGAAACTGAAAATTAAGAAGAAAGAGATAGGGCCATTTTAAGGGGGGGAAATGGAAAAATGTTTTACTTATAAAATAAAAAGATAATCGTTTATTATATTAAAAAAAACAATATATTATATAAATGTTTGCCACTGGCCTATATGAAAGAAGTTTTTTAACTTAGAAGATAGATCTTTAGTGAGATGGTTTTACGAATATTTATCTGTGAGATGAGTCAACTCTATCGATATTCACAATAAAAAAACAATACTCTTAACATAAAAAGTTATATTTTTTCATGGATTACCCAAAATAAGAGACATGTCTGACAAAATACGACTTATGAAACTGTCTCACACGAGTTTTTGTCGTCTTAGAAAAAAGACTAAGTGGAGTGGGGAAGACGAATGCACATGGAGTGCCACTGGCCTTTATGAAAGAGAGAGATCGCTGGAAGATAAAATCAGAAGTCTCAGATTTTAATCATGGGGTAGCTTCTGGCATTCCATGTGCACCAATCTCTTCGCCCCACTTCCTATTGTTTTTACACACAATTCTTCATCTTTCATCATCATCCCATCCTATAAATTTGTATGTTTTAAAAAAATACAAATTTTGATATTTCCTGCTTGTACCTTAATATTTGAAAATATCAGTTTTTAGTCATATATTAATTCTATAGTCCTATTACATATATATGTAAGGTTTCTTGGGTATATATCACTCTCAAAACTTCATTAAAAGAACAGAAGCCCCATTGAACGTGCAAGAACATGAGAGCCAGCCCGGCAGGCTGTAGCAGATCTTGGTAAACTCGATGCAATATAGCCCTACTATAACTATTTCTAGGTAAATTGTATGTATATCGACAGCTTATGGTTGCTTATATATCTTTATATGTAGGTCTATAAGTGAGGATTCTTTGAGAAGATATGTTTACTATGCGAGTGAGAGCTGCATTCAAGAATTGCTTTCGGCTTCGGAATCGAACCGGGTCGGGAGCACAGCTGGACACGATGGATGGGAAGCTGTGGGGATGGAGAACGACGTGGAGATATCGAGACGTCGTTCGGGTTCGCTCCACACGTTTCGCAGCCGTTGGGTGCTCAAATCTGTCTCTCCGCAGCAGTTTATGACAGTGGCTAATGCTATTGATGCAGCTAAGGTGATCCGAATCATTCCTTTGTATTTCCCAAAAAATGGATGTCAGAGATTAATAACCAGAGTTTCTTGAATGTATATATACATGATTTTTAATCAAATATTTGCAGCAATGGGATCCTGATTTAGTAGAAGCCAAGTACATCAAAGATCTTGAAGAAAATCTCAGCATAATTCGTCTAAGATTTGGAGACAAATCCAAGACTTCTTTCAGAAACAGAGAATTCATCGTTTACGAGCGACGCGAGACAATGGATGATGGAACTTTGGTGAGTAAATAAAAATCTCAAATGGTATACAATTTGTACTACTTTTGCAGAAAAATGTAAAGGCCATTTAGAATTTTCATTTTTCTTATATATTAAGCATGAATAAAAAAAAGAAAAATCCAGATAATATGGAAAATGAATACAGGTTGTAGCAGTGGCTTCTCTGCCAAAAGAAATAGCAGCTGGATTACATCCAAAACAAAACAATTCAATAAGAGGGCTTCTGCTGCAGTCTGGATGGGTTCTTGAGAAGCTTGAACATGATTCTTGTATGGTCACTTATCTTGTTCAGGTATACTGATAATCCATTGATTATTTCATATTTTTTCTACCCTTGTATTTTATATATATATAAAATAAAATTAATTCAATTTTATAATATAAATTTTTTGTTTTGTTTGGGTGGTAAAGTTGGATCCTGCAGGATGGTTGCCCAAGTGCTTTGTGAATCGTTTCAATACAAAACTAGTTATGATTATTGAAAACCTTAAAAAACAACTACTGGCTTGCCCCACTGGCCGGGGGGATCCTTGAAAGTTACGTTTGGACTATGAAATCCTGTACGGAAATTAATACAAGTTTTTCTTTTTTCTTTTTTTAAATTAAAAATCCCAACTCTAAGTAAGATGTAAAGATTCAATTACTATGTATAATTGTGTGTCATAATTGTTCCCATCTATATTGGTTTTTATAATCATCATGCCATTATTAACTTTTTTTTTTTTTCTGAGACGAGAGTGATTGAATCATAAATCTGAGGTCTTGTTCAAAACTTGAAATTTTGATACGAGATGAACCGTAATTTCATTTGTGAGATTCGACATTATTACATTTTTGGATATTTTGTGCTTTTGAATTTTGAACATTAAGATTTTATCTTCTCAATCGAGTGTAGTGGATTCCAACGATTTACAAGATGTGGGTGTAATGATTTCTAAGATTAACTATGACCCACTTCTTTGGTAAAAACTTATATGAGACGATCTCACAAGTCGTATTTTATGAGACAGATCTCTTATTGGGGTCATTCATGAAAAAATATTACTTTTTATGCTAAGAGTATTATTTTTTATTGTGAATATCGATAGGATTAACCCGTCTCACAGATAAAGATTTGTGAGACCGTCTCACAAGATACTTACTCCATTCTTAAAAACATAATAATTTTTAGCTCATCTTTAATCAAACTAAAAAAAAGAATGTGGGGTTTTTTTTTTTTTTTTAACAAATCATAATTTTGCTAGATCTAAAAAGATAAATATTTTTAAAATGGGAAAAATTTTGTTAATTAAAAAGTAGAACACAAATGTCAATTTGGGAGGAATAAGTACAATTTTTTTTAGTTGTTTAAATTAAGTAGTGGGACTGTGGGAGCAATGTTATTGAAGTCATATCTTATATTTATGTGCATTACTTTTTAGCTTGAAAAATATTTATTAACAGTGTATGTAATATTAGAATGATTAAATTATATCGATAAATATTTTATTGCAAATTGTAGAAAATAAAAATAACGATTAACTTGGATGGTAAAAATCATGAAAATAAGAAAAAAAATTATGTAACTTTTCAAAATAAAGAAAAAAATATTTTATAATACAATGAAATTAATATTAATACTTCTTTATAATAGTAATATTTTATATTATAAAATATATATTTAGCTTTTATTTTCAAAGGTCATTTGAGAGAAAATTTCACAAAATACTGGTATGACCTTAAGGCTACGTTTGGTTTGATTGATTACCGGAGGATTAAGCATGGATTAATATATTATCCTTTGTTTGACTCTTTTTTTAGCACACACATGATAACTGGAAGCCCGTGATAGCGACACTGTAGTAGCTTGAAAAGATGAGACAGTAGTCCCTTTTTTTTTGGTGGTACACACAATCCGGAAATGAACAGGAACACATATTTATTATTTCCCTACCACATTTACCCCTTATCTCACCAACCAAAAACACGAAACTCTTCTCATCTCTCGTCAATGGCGGTCGCTCGTTGTTCCCAACCTTCAAATGAACGTTGCTCGAACACAAACAGTACGATTCACAGCAACGACTACGTTACACCACCAACGAAAACATAAAATCGTATGACACCGGTAATTGGTGGAAGAAAATTTAAATAGAGGTAGCAAGAAAAATTTTCAACAGTTACTCTTCAGAAAATTCACCTTTTCAGTCGTGCTCCGTCCACCCAAATTCGCGAAGTTGCGATGAAGAGATCATAAATCGGAATCAGATTTCCCCGTTTGCCATAGGACGTTAGGGTTAAGATTTGGGTTGAGGAGGAAAACCTCGTGCTTCAAATAATGTACCCGACTTTTTCACCAACTCACTACACTCCAATTTGTTTTTAATAAATATTTTTTTTTCTCTTTAATTTATCTTTACTGTACATTTGGAGTATATGTACAATTATTAAAAGAATACATATTTAAACAGCAATGGAGGCATTTACGTCATTACATTAAAGTGAACAGAAATAATTCATCGTTTAAAAATCATACCAAATACCATGTTATTTATCCGACCACACTATTAATCTGTATCTCTCATTTTTTAATCACTCTGATAACTAATCATTTACTTATCTCATCACTCCTACCAAACACAACCTAAATCAAATTATCATCCGGCCAAATCTATTTACTTTATTAATATTTGGACATATCATTACTATATTTTTATGGGCAATTTGGAGAAAAACATATCAGTCAAAGATTTATTTAAGATTCAGTATCCAGGAGTTTTTTTTTGTATTTTGATACCTGACAAAAAATCAAGTTAGTTTTTAATACATGTTTTATACATTTTTACCTTTTTACCCTTTTAATTAATAAAAATTGATATAAATACATATTTCTATTGGTTATCTTCTCTTTCCACTCATCACTTCCAATGCATTTGGATGACATGTAAATTGAATTTAAATATTTTTTATTTAAAAAACAAATTCGCAACTAATTGAACTTTTTGAAATACTTAGTTTTACCTGCGAAATACTTAATTTCAATTTTAAAATACTTGATTTTGTAAATGAAATACTTAGAATGTGTATTAAAATACTGAATATTCGAATATGCAACGCAAGTTGACCAAATGCTCTCATTTCCATCCAAGATCCATTTGGATGATATGCTCATTTCATTTAATTATTTTTTTATTGTTAAAAAAACAAATTCGCAACTAAGCATTGAACTTATTCAATTATTTAGTTTTACTTGCGAAATACCTAATTTCAATTTTAAAATACTTGATTTGGTAAATGAGATACTCAGAACGGGTATTAAAATACTGGATAATTGAATATGCAACGTAAGTTCAACAAATGCTTGCATTTCATCCAATATGCATTTAGATGACATGTTCATTTCATTTAATTATTTTTTTAAAAAAATTCGTAACTAAGCATTGAAAATTTTGAAATACTTACTTTTATTTGCGAAATACCTGATTTCAATTTTAAATACTTGATTTGGTAATTGAGATACTCATAAAAGTTAATAAAATACTGGATATTCTAGTAGGCAATGTAAGTTCACCATGTGCTCGCATTTCTATTCAAGATGCATTTAGATGACATGTACATTTCATTTAAATATTTTTTATTTTTAAAAGATAAACAAATTTGCAACGAAGCATTGAACTTTTTGAAGTACTTAATTTTACTTGTGAAATACATGATTTCAATTTTAAAATACTTGATTTGATAAATGAAATACTCAGAATGAGTATTAAAATACTGGATATTAGAATATGCATCGTAAGTTCACCAAATGCTCACATTTCCATCCAAGATGCATTTGGATGAAATGTTCACTTCATTTAATTATTTTTTTATTGTTTAAAAAAGCAAATTTGTAACTAATCATTGAACTTTTTCAAGTACTTAATTTTACTTGTGAAATACCTGATTTCAATTTTAAAATACTTGATTTGATAAATGAAATACTCAGAATGAGTATTAAAATATTGGATATTAGAATATGCATTGTAAGATCACCAAATGCTCACATTTCCATCCAAGATGCATTTGGATAAAATGTTCATTTCATTTAATTATTTTTTTATTGTTTAAAAAAGCAAATTTGTAACTAATCATTGAACTTTTTCAAGTATTTGGTTTTACTTGCGAAATACCTAATTTCAATTTTAAATACTTGATTTGGTAAATGAAATACTCAGAATAAGTATTAAAATACTGGATATTCAAATATGCAACGTAAGTTCACCAAGTGCTCACATTTCCATCCAAGATGCATTTGGATGGCATGTTCATTTCATTTAATTATATTTTTTTATCGTTAAAAAACAAATTCGTAACTAAGCATTGAACTTTTTCAAATACTTAGTTTTACTTGTGAAATACCTATTTTCAATTTTAAAATACTTGATTTGGTAAATGAGAAACTCAAAATGAGTATTAAAATACTGAATATTCGAACTTGCAACGTAAGTTCACCAAGTGCTCGCATTTCCATCCAAGATATATTTGGATGATACGTTCATTTCATTTAATTATTTTTGTAAAAAAACAAATTCGCAACTAAGCATTGAACTTTTTGAAGTACTTAGTTTTATTTGCGAAATACTTAATTTCAATTTTAAAATACTTGATTTGGTAAATGAAATACTCAGAATGAGTATTAAAATACTGGATATTAGAATATGCATCGGAAGTTCACCAAATGCTCACATTTCCATCCACGATGCATTTGGATGACATGTTCATTTCATTTAATTATTTTTATTGTAAAAAAAATAAATAAATTTGTAACTAATCATTGAACTTTTTCAAGTACTTGGTTTTGTTACTTGCGAAATACCTAATTTCAATTTTAAAATATTTGATTTGGTAAATGAGGTACTGAGAATGAGTATTAAAATACTAGATATTCGAATATGCAACGTAAATTCACCAAGTGCTCACATTTCAATCCAAGATGCATTTGGATTACATGTTCATTTCATTTAATTATTTTTTTATTCTTAAAAAAATAAATTCGTAACTAAGCATTGAACTTTTTCAAATAATTAGTTTTATTTGCGAAATACCTAAGTTTAATTTTAAAATACTTGATTTGGTAAATGAGATACTCAGAATGAGTATTAAAATAATGGATATTCGAATATGCAATGTAAGTTCACCAAGTGCTCGCATTTCTATCCAAGATACATTTGGATGACATGTTCATTTCATCTAATAGTTTTTTTAATTGTTAAAAAAAACAAATTCGCAACTAAGTATTGAACCTTTTCAAGTACTTAGTTTTACTTCGGAAATATCTAATTTCAGTTTTAAAATATTTGATTTGGTAAATGAGATATTCATAATGAGTATTAAAATACTGGATATTCGAATATGTAACGTAAGTTCACCAAGTGCTCGTGTTTCCATCCAAGATGTATTTGGATGACATGTTCAAGGACATTTCAACAGCCACAAAGCTTTGAAAGAGAAAAAAGGTTTAGAGCGAAGATTTGAAGATTTCCGGACAATGTTCTTCGAGAGAATAGCCCGTGATAGAAACGATTAGCATAATCCGTGGATTTACAATTTATAGAGAAATATGAAGTCGGATACACGTCGATAATCATAATCCAGTAGGTCGAAAGCTATGAGATTTAATAAAACGATATGCAATTCACCATCGATAAATAATTAAAGAGATTTAATTACTTCACTGGGTTAAATTAATTTGGCATAGTTTGAGAAGACGTGTTCAGTTGGATATGAAATCTCGTCGAAAGCATAGATCATTGTCGAATGAATTGAGTAGATTAGCGAGGGGTAAGTGAATTGAGATTCTCAACAAATTCACTTCTCATTGAAGTTTAATCAATCATTCTAGCTTATTTATTGCATCATTTAATCCTTGAACCATTTCATTGAGTTTTTATTTAATAATCGTAGTAGTAAACAATCATCTGAAGTATCGCTGCTAAAAATTGAATAACTGAGAATAATAATTCAGAAATGTAGTCTTTAGACAATGAAAGTTTTGCTCAATCACTAAGCATTGAACATTTTGACATCGTGCAATTGCGATTATTGAAAGTCCATAACTATATTATTACTTGACATCGTGTACTTGCGATTATTTCGAGCTTGAATATTATTAATTTTTACTAAGAATTTTACAATGAAAGTTTTAATCGATCACTAAGCATGGATTACATATTCATCTTATTTAATATTTTTTTGGTAAAAAAATTCTCAAATAAGCATGAAAATTTTAAAGTACTTAGTTTTACTAAAGAAGTACCTAATTTGAGTTTGCAAATACTTGATTTCGTAAATGAGATACTCACAATATGCATTAAAATACTGGATATTCGAATATGCAATCTTTCCATGGAAAATTCATTAGTATACTTATTCATATCATTTAAATATATAAACATAGTTCATTATTCATCATGGACTAATCGAGAGATGCATTATAAACATAGTTCGTAAATGAGCTTGAAGTTTGTACTTTAAGCATATCTATCGATTCTTGGATCAATTATTTATAAAATACTCATAAATATTAATTGACAATACTTTTTTATATTCATTGAATGACTTATTTGACAATTATACTTATTTGACATAATACTTATTGGTAATTATTCATTATATTTATTAGTATTTTTTTCTTTAAATGAGATGAATATGTCATCCAAATGCATATTCCAAGGAAAGATAAACACTTGGTGAGCTTATATTATATATTCGAATATCCAGTATTCTATTAAATATTATGAGTATCTTATGTACCAAATTAAATATTTGCAATATCAAATTAGGTACTTCTCAAATAAAAGCAAATACTTTAAAATATTTATGCTTAGTTGGGAATTTATTTTTTCTTTTACAGAAAAAATATTAAATGATATGAATATGTCATCCAAATGCTTATTCCATAGAAATATCAATATTTGGTGAACTTACGTTGCATATTCGAATATATAGTATTTTAATACATATTATGAGTATCTCATTTACGAATCAAGTATTTGCAAACTCAAATTAGGTACTTCTCAAGTAAAACTAAGTACTTTAAAATTTTCATGCTTAGTTGAGAATCATGAATTTATTTATTTTTAATTATTAAATGAGATTAATATGTCATCCAAATATATCTTCCATAAACATACCAACACTTTATGAACTTACATTGCTTATTTGAATATCCAGTATTTTAATACATATTGTGAGTATCTCATTTACGAAATCAAGTATTTGCAAACTCAAATTAAAATACTTCTCATTTAGGAAGTAAAATAAAGTATTGGTAGACTCGAATTAGATATTTTTTGTACTAATTTAGGTATCACATTTTATTAACTTCATAAATGACACATCAAAAGTCACTCAATATTACTAACTATATTTTTCTATATCCCGAAAAAATCAAAATTGAGTCTTAAAATGGTAAAATCAAGAATATGTGAAATCAAAATAGATAATATTTGTACCAATTTTAGGTAGCGCGTTTTTTATTCAAAAATCTTATCATAAAAAAATATTAAATATTATCTTTAAATTATATATTTTGACATACTCAATCGAATTTGAGTATTTAAAAGGTAAAATCAAGTGTTTGTGAACTAGAAATATGTATTATTTGTATTAATTTAGGTATCACATTTTTGCTTTACGAAAATCATCATCGGTGTCACTTAATATTAACTTCAAATTATATTTTGGCATCATCAAATAATTGGATATGAGTATTTACGAGGTAAAATAATGTATTTATATACTCTAATTACATACTCTTTGTACCAATTTAAGTATCACATTTTAACTTCACAAATGACACAATCAAAAGTCACTTAATATTACTTGAAACTTAAGGAAGTATTCAAATAGTCACATCAAATATTTGAAAACCGAAAATAGGTATTTTATTGATCAAAATAACTAATTTTTCTAATTCAACAATAAGTGAGAAACTGTGTTTTTTCAAAATTTAGATGACATGAATAAGCCATCTTAATGCATTTTCAATGAAAATACCAACTTTATTGAATTTATTGTGATAGCTCGAAGATCCAGTATTTTCTTATACATTTGGAGTATTCAAAGAGTAAAATCAAGCATTTGGAACTCCAAAATAGGTATTTTGTTGGTCAAAATAAATACCTAATCTTATTTCATGATGAGTGATGATCTGTGTTTTTTTAAAAAATAAAATGACAAGAATAAGTCATCCTAATGCATTTTTCATTAAAATATCAACAATGACTGAATTTACGGTGAATGCTCGAAAATATAGTATTTTATTATATATTTAGAGTATTCAAAGAGCGAAACAAGTATGTGAAACCCCATTATAGGTACTTTGTATGTCAAAACAAGTATTTACTTTTATTCCATGATAATTGAGAAACAATATTTTGATAAAATTATATTTTAAATGGAGAAAAATGATTTTATTTTTGTGGATAAAATAATATATTTATTTAAATAATAAAGGGTAAAAATGTAAAGTTTGTTTAATGGGTAGCTAAAACTAAATGTATAGATTTGTCAGGTACTGATTTCTAAAAAATAGTTGTTAGGTACTGAATTTTAATGAAAACATTGACTGAAGTATTTTTGGGTAATTTACCGTATTTGTATTACTATATATTATTATTAACATCGACATTACCTGATGTCATGATAACAATTTTCAGATAATATATCAACAATTTTCTAAAAAATGATACGTGATAGACAGATAACCACCTACTGCCTATCACCTACGAGCTTAGGCGGCCATGTAGGCAGTTTATATATATATATATATATATATATATATATATATATATATATATATATATATATATATATATATATATATAATTATTCTTATTTTTCTTCATAATTCTCCAATAATTCATTTATATCAGATTCAAACTCAAAATCAATGACATATTTATTCTGTTTATCTTATACAAATTGATTGAAAAGTATGTCCAAATATTTTTTTTTAAAATGTTTAAAAAAATTATATATTAAATTGATGATGTTTAACAATGCAAAGAGATACACTTTTCTAAAAATCATGGTGGTAGATGATGATTCAATGCCCTTTAGAACACTACATATCAGCAGCATATTCAAATGCCTTCACATCAACACTTCAAATAATAATAGAAAGCAATTTTTTAAAAAACAAATGAGTAAAGATTAATCAGTTTCGAATTTTGACTACATGAATGATTAGTCAAAAGGGTCTCTCGCACACGTCGACGTAGAGGATGCAAATAAAAGGCCCGGTTAGAACTAGAAAACGCTTGATTTATGTACAAGCGTACAAACGCGACTTGACCTGAGTGCGTTGAATATCAACTAATCAAGACAAAAATCGCTTTGCTAGACTATACCTACTTTTGCTATTTTTTTCTTTCCGGGAAGCGATGTTCCACATGCCCTGTAACTCTGTAAGATCTTTCGTATGTTTGTTGGTGCTTCGTATGGCTGAAACATCGCTATAGGTATGTCCAGAGGAGAAACGATGCGTTTATTTGTTGGATTATATTGTTACATGGGCTCACTAAATAGGCACATATCAAAGCAGGGCAGTAGTCGATATATCTTTCTATTTTTAATTTTCATCGTATTAGATTTAAATTAATTTTAGAATCTAATTTTCTTCTAACTATATCAAACATGGTAAATATTAATTATTCAATGATGTTGCAAACATCCATGAAAACGTTAAATTTATATTTAATTTTTTAAAATGATTAAAAAAGTTCTCTAATTCCGTCCCTGCAGTGAATAGTCTCACATTAATTTAATAAAATAATAGTAAATTTCATTATTCCCTAAAATATAATAAATAATGATCAATTGGATTGATTTCTCCGATAAATATTAATATAATATTAAAGGCATCTTCCTACCACTAACTATTGAAAAATTCGAAATAAAATAATTATGCCTGTTTTTCTTTCTTAATTTTGCAATTAAAATAATGACAAAGTATTAAGGCACTAATGCTTCAAAGTGAAAGCAACTTTTTTTATCGCCAAATAATTTAATTTATTGACAAAAACTTGTGTGAGACGGTCTCATGAGTTGTATTTTGTGAGACAGATCTCTTATTTGAGACATCCATAAAAAATATTACTTTTTATGCTAAATGAATATCAGTAGGTTTGACCCGTCTCATAAATAATGATTCGTGTGACCGTCACTCTAATTTATTTTGCATGTAGAAGAGGACCACACAACACCGGAGAATCATGGCATAAATGAACAAAGATGTCATTCCACATTTTCCCTACATTTGACATCGGAAGTCACATTGCTAATCACATACTAAATTAGTGATGTGTGATTGCCATTTCCGAGAGAGATGGTTCAGATGTTGTCATATTAAATATACTATTTTTTTTAAAAAAAATCTATTTTTAAAATTTTTTGATTTGGAGGCTACATTAAATACTGATCGATCGGACCATTCATGACAACTTGATTAAATCGGTTCGGTTTTGAACGAGTTCGAGCCCTTGACCCATTATAAAAGAACATTAATACTATGGAATATGGATGTAAACGAGCCAATTTGCTCGTGAGTTAGCTGAGCTCTGAAACGAATTTGTTTAATGAATGAAAGTAAATAGTATTATGTATGGATCTAAACGAGCTCACTTTAATTTCCACCCTTTCTTCCGTTATTTAATTTTCTTTCAGTTTCTTAGTAAGAATGAATATCCCCGTGAATACTCCGTGGGTATGAAAAGGGCTCGAATCTATATATATTTTATCCGAGCCGAGCTCAAGTTTGATAGTGTTCGGCTCGACTCGTTGATATCATATTATATTAAAATATTCATGAATTTCACACCTCTACACTATTTTTGGAATTGATATTCACACACTCAAGTTCTGTCACAATTTGGGATTATTTCATGCTAGCACAATTTGATAAATTCAATATTCACACACGCACTCAAGTTCTGTCACAAAATTTGATAAATTCTTTAATGGAAATACATGTTTGTATATAAAAAAGATATATGTAGAACTTGACCCTTTCAACTACCTTCTACTTCGGGGAAGTGCACCTAGTCATACCTGCACTGTTTCACCATTGGGAAGTGTGTATGGGATTTTTGTTACGAAGAAATGTTTGTTTAATAGAAATGGGTGGGCGGGCAGTGGGTTTCTTGAGCAGGGGCGTGAGGTTCTTCGTTCTGCGGGATTAAGATTCGGTTGATTGGACTGGGACTTCCAATTTGTTGCGCTTCAGTTTGTTTCGTGTTCCACGATTCAAGGTTTCTTTTTTTTTTTCGAGCTCCGTTCCTGGGCACCTGCAAGTTGCACTAAAGGTTTACTTCAAAACAGTTCCCAGTTTTATTTGCACTGTCTTACTGCTCTGGTCATGAATTTCTTCTTAATTAGATGAGAATGGCGGAATAATTTTTTTATGCAGAAGATGATGTTCTGACTTTTTTGTTTCACATATATAGGATTTAGTTGCTGTCTTTTTTTTTTCCCATTACATATTTTGCTTTGGAAATTCATCTCGAATGTTAGTTATTGCCAAGTGGATTCTTCTTGACTCGAGGGGACGAGGAAGATAAATTTTGAAAGTGCTTTTTGAATGATCGTGGCTTGGTAAGAACTTGTTTGAAGATGATGTGATCTTTGTTGTTTGAAATGTTTACTTTCTGAACGTCGATGAGGTGTTTGAGTGAGATGTTTAAATTTATAAGTTTGGGGGTATTGATATTTGTTGTGAACGATGTGTTGGCATGAAAGAAAGTAGATCTATGCGTAAGTTAAGCTAGATGACGTACAGAAATAGCTGAGGTCTACTCTAAAGGCCACTACTCTAAAGGCCAAAAGAAACACCGTCTAAGCCACTTGGTTGTCAATTGTATGTAACTGTAGTTTGATGTGGCTTGCTAGTGTCTTGGTCATTGTCTAAGTTTACATTTTTGTGGACGGCTGCTTGAATGTTTTTATGATATTTGGATGTTGATGAGATGTGGCTTTTCAAAATATGTTTGCTGATGCTATAGACTGTAGGCTGTACATAAGTTGGGGAAGTTCAAAACTCTGTTGGAATGTAATAAGAAAGGCTGAAACACAACAGATGATTCTATTGCTGATGTAGCTTTGTTGTGCATAAAATCGGAGCAGTTGGTTCCTTCTTCATAATTTGATTCTATTTATTTGTTTTTTGCATTTCGTTCTCTATTTGTTATATCATTTGTAGGAATGACGTCTTCACATCCTGGTCAATCGTCTACAAGTTCAAGGTCAAGACATAGCACTAGGATGATTGCTCAGACCTCAATAGACGCAAAAATCCACACAGACTTCGAGGAATCAGGTAGTTCATTTGACTATTCAAGCTCAGTGCGTACAACAAGTGCCGCCCGAGTAGATCGGGGGCCTAGGCCTGACAAAATCACCACGGCTTACCTACATCAAATACAGAAAGGAAAGCTGATTCAGCCATTTGGGTGTTTGTTGGCGCTTGATGACAAGTCACTCCTTGTGATTGCCTATAGTGAAAATGCTCCCGAAATGCTTACAATGGCGAGTCATGCTGTTCCAAGTGTTGGAGAGCACCCAGTACTTGGCATCGGAACTGATGTCAAAACCATTTTCACTGGTCCTAGTGCTGCTGCTTTACATAAGGCATTAGGATTTGGTGAGGTTTCTCTTTTAAACCCAATCTTGATACACTGCAAAACTTCTGGAAAGCCGTTTTATGCTATAATCCACAGAGTTACAGGTGGTTTTATTATCGACTTCGAGCCTGTGAATGGTCATGAGGTCCCGATGACTGCTGCTGGTGCCTTACAATCTTATAAACTTGCTGCCAAAGCCATTACGAGATTGCAGTCATTACCTAGTGGGAACATGGAAAGGCTCTGTGATACAATGGTGCAAGAGGTTTTTGAACTCACGGGCTATGACCGAGTAATGATGTACAAGTTTCATGATGATCATCATGGGGAGGTGTACACCGAGATCATAAAGCCGGGGCTTGAGGCTTATTTGGGCTTGCATTATCCGGCCACAGATATCCCTCAAGCTGCCCGATTTTTATTCATGAAGAACAAGGTCAGGATGATCTGCGACTGTAGAGCACGTCCTCTTAAGGTTCTTCAAGACGAGAAGCTTCCTTTTGATCTCACGTTATGTGGCTCGACACTCAGAGCTCCTCATGGTTGCCATTCACAATACATGGAAAACATGAATTCAGTTGCATCATTGGTGATGTCGGTTGTTGTTAATGAGGAAGTTGAAGAAGGCTCCAATTCCTCGCAGCCACAAAAGGAAAAACGGCTTTGGGGACTTGTGGTTTGCCATCATTCAACCCCAAGATTCATCCCTTTTCCTCTCCGTTATGCATGCGAATTTCTTGCCCAGGTGTTTTCCATTCATGTCAACAAAGAATTAGAATTGGAAAATCAGATGCTCGAGAAGAATATTCTGCGAACTCAAACCCTCTTGTGTGATATGCTGTTGCGAGATGCCCCTTTAGGCATCGTCTCACAAAGCCCAAACATAATGGATCTCGTGAAATGTGATGGGGCTGCTCTACTATATAAGAATCAAAATTATAGCTTAGGATTAACCCCACACGACTCTCAGATTCGTGACATAGTTTCTTGGCTAGACGAGTATCATCGAGATTCCACAGGTTTGAGTACAGATAGCTTATATGACGCCAATTTTCCTGGAGCGCTTGCTCTTGGTGACACCATCTGTGGAATGGCGGCTGTCAAGATAACTGATAAGGACTGGCTTTTCTGGTTCAGGTCGCACACTGCTGCAGAAATTCGTTGGGGTGGAGCCAGGAATGAACCATATGCAGAGGATGATAGCAGGAAGTTGCATCCAAGGTCATCTTTTAGCGCATTCTTAGAGGTTGTCAAGGAACGAAGTTTACCTTGGAAGGACTACGAGATGGATGCCATCCACTCTTTGCAGCTTATTCTACGAAACGCATTCAAGGATATCGAGGCTACAGATTTGGGAACAACGGCGATTCATACAAGACTTAATGACATGCGAATTGATGGAATGCAGGAGCTTGAAGCAGTGACATCTGAGATGGTCCGACTGATTGAAACCGCATCTGTGCCTATCTTGGCAGTTGATGTGGATGGGCGGGTTAATGGATGGAATACAAAAATTGCTGATATAACTGGTCTTCCTGTTGACGAAGCAATTGGCAGGCATTTTCTTGCACTGGTAGAAGATTCTTCAGCCGATGCAGTGAATAAGATGTTGGAATCGGCACTTCAAGGTATGGACTCGAAAACAATGATAAACGCCTCTTAGATTTTAAGTACAATAAATGCATGCATGTAAGATAACGTGTCAACTAAATATAACCCTGTTTGTGTTCTGATCAGGGAATGAAGAACGAAATGTTCAGTTTGAGATCAAACGACACGGGTCAAGTGAAGAGTCTGGTCCCATCAGCTTAGTTGTAAACGCTTGTGCAAGCAGAGATGTTCGAGAAAATGTTGTGGGAGTGTGTTTTATTGCTCAGGATGTAACTGCACAGAAAAGTATGATGGACAAATTCACAAGAATTGAAGGAGATTACAGAGCTATAGTACAAAATCCTAATCCACTTATCCCACCTATATTTGGCTCAGATGAATTTGGCTGGTGTTCCGAGTGGAATACAGCTATGACTAAATTAACTGGATGGCCTAGAGACGCTGTGATCAATAAAATGCTTCTCGGTGAGGTCTTTGGAACCCACGTAGCTTGTTGCCGATTCAAGAATCAAGAGGCTTATGTGAACCTTGGTATTGTACTCAACAACGCTGCAGTCGGTCAAGAATCTGAAAAGGTACCCTTTGGTTTTTTCTCGAGGAGTGGGAAGTATGTGGAATGCCTCCTTTGTGCGATAAAAAAGTTGGATGGAGATGGTGAAGTAACTGGCGTCTTCTGCTTCCTGCAGCTGGCAAGTCCAGAACTCCAACAGGCACTTCACATTCAACGCATAACAGAACAAACGTCAATGAAGAGATTGAGGCTCTTGGCATATATCAGAAGGGAGATTAAGAATCCCCTATCTGGAATTATATTTTCACGAAAGATGATGGAAGGAACTGTCCTGGATGATGAGCAGAAAAGCCTTCTTCGCACTAGTGTTCATTGCCAACGGCAGCTAAATAAAATTCTCGATGACACAGATCTTGATCATATAATTGAAGGGTAAAGTGAAACTGTTGTTTTGGGGATTCCGCCACCCAGCCCCAGCCCCAGCCCAAATCCCCCTCTTTTTTTTCTCAATCTTGAACACGGAGCACTGATAAAATGGATGTTTTTCATTGAACTCTTCACTATCCTGCCAGGTACATGGATCTGGAGATGGTAGAGTTTAAGCTGCATGAGGTGTTGATAGCTTCCATCAGTCAAGTCATGATGAAGAGCAATGCAAAGGGTGTGAAAATAGTTGATAATTTAGCTCCAAATCTCTCAAATGAAACCCTATATGGAGACAGTGTGAGGCTTCAGCAAGTCCTAGCGGCTTTCTTGCTTGTATCAGTTACTGTCATTCCGAGTGGAGGCCAGCTTGGTGTTGCAGCTTCTTTGAAAAAAGATTCTATAGGGGAATCTGTTCAGCTTGGTCACTTAGAATTCAGGTGCGATCAAAAGTATTTCCATTTTTTGGTGATATTATTATTGAAGCATTCTTGTACTGAACCTGCTATAGCCATTTATAAGTTAAGGCGCCAGTGGCCAGCTTATGTTCAATTTCTTATTAAGATAGCCTTTTCTAAGTTTCAGTTTTCTTTATAGAAGCTGGTAAGTTTTGCGTTTGTGAACTTTTTACTTGCCTAACTGCATTAAAATGCTTGCTATTACCCGTGTTTCCAGTTTTTATGGGTCTTCCTTTTCTCCAAATGGTCGGTGACAAGGAATGATGAATACCCTGTTTAGTTTTAAGTCGAATGAGTAAATGCTTTGCTTTGTTTTCTTGAGAAAGATAATAGAGAAGAAAATCTTCACTCATACCTAGAAGAAACCTATGATATATTTGAAAAAAAATGTTCTTTTTATCCTTTTGTGATACATTGAGTTACACTTGAATCATTTTAACTCAGCGCTTAAAATTCGCTTAAAATTTTTGCAAATATATTTGCAAAAGAAAATTGCGCTTGCTGATATTACTTTACATCTTTCAATCCTTTTCCAGAAGGATTAATCCAGCAAAACTACAGCAAATCTTTTTTCCTTCCACACTAGGTCCTTTTGATTTGATGGTTTCATGTTTTTCTCCTGAATTATTCATTTTTAAGCACTAGTAACGGTATGTCAATGTTCTACATGATCCGATTATTCTTTTAAAAAAAGTTTTTTTTTAAAAAAATCTGTAAAATATTGGGCACTTGTAATTTTCGTTTGACATTGACGGAACTTTGATTATTGGACCATAAGTTTGTAGTTTTTTTTCTAGTTTCTTATGTTTTGTATTATGATTTAATGTAGGATAACACATAGTGGCGGAGGAGTGCCTCAAGGGTTATTGAACCAAATGTTTGGTGATGAACAGGAAGCTTCTGAAGAAGGAATTAGCCTTTTTATCTGCCGTAAACTGGTGAAGCTTATGAATGGTGAGGTTCAGTATTTAAGGGAGGCGGAACAATCCACTTTCATTATATCCGTTGAACTAGCAATCTCTAACCACCAAACATGACTGTTGCTTTGGTTCCTTGTAAGTCCAGAGAAGTAGTTTGTAGATGCAGCGTTTTCTGTTTGGTTTCTTTTTTTGCCAGCAGAGCATGTTGTTCTGTTCTGTAAATATGCAGGTTTCTTGTATGGGCTGTATTTTCTTTTGGAGGAAAGATGTGATGTCGCTTCATTTGTGTCCGTTCTGGTCATTTTGTAACATGCTGCTTGTTGCGTATAGCACGGGATATCTTAGTTTTTGATGTCGTATTTCCAACTTGGTGAAGTTTCAATAGAATCGGAACGGTAGCATCCACGATGACCTCCGCTACTGTTTTGGCAAACCATGCTGCCGAAACAAGGGAACCCCACACAGTCTGAGTGCCAATACCAAGATCCATCTTCTTGGCAATAGCAGTTCAATGGTAGAGCTACATATCATTTTTATCCAAAAAAATTACTGGGTTGCTAATTTACTTTATTATTTTTTGAAAGTGCAGGGCCAAAAATAGAATTTTAAATAAATAAAATTCTGTTTTATTACCATACATACGAATAAAAATATATTCTTTTAACACAAACGAACGAAATTCAATTCTCCACATATGATTGATTTTGGACTTGATCATCTGGACTTCGTTGGTGTCAATCTGGAAGGCAGTCGCCAAAACATCATCAGACACAGGCGGCGAAGCCCCGATCATAGTGGTGGTGACTGGTGATGTACTGAGTCCCAGGCAGCTGGCTGTTGAAGGCGGCGATTACCACCGCCGGGGTGACGCCGTTGTTCCAATGGAAGTCGATGAGACCTTTAGGGAAGACGAAGATCTCGTTTTCTTGATGATCTTGGTATAGAGGACGTTGGCGGTGGTGATGAAGCCGACTTCGAGCTCGCCGTAAAGAACGCAGACTATCTCGTTGGCTCGTGGCTGAGTGTGAGCCGGAGTCGTAGTCGGTGCGGGAGAGAGAGAGAGAGACGCCGATGGTGTTTTGGCCTGGGATTCTCTCTACGTTGGCTCCGGTGACCAGTGAGCCGAAGGAGTTGGTGACGCCAGGATTAGCCAGGGCAGCGGAGAAGAAGAAGTCCAACCAACTACCAACTGATAGATACCCAGTACCTTTCACTGTAATACCACAAAAATCCTTATAAAATCTTTACGCATCTCGATTTTAGACTGGATTCCATTCATTAAAAAAATTATTATTTTAATTTAATCATAAAATATAATTTACAACGTACCTCAATTTCATTTTCAAAATGTCAGATTATTATCAAAATATTTTTTCTGACTTCCATTCTATTAAGTTTTTGTTTTATTCTTTGAACAAGACCAAAACTGGGGTGACACACAATTCCAAATTGATTATATTCTTTTATTTAAATAATGATATCAGGAATCAATTTTACGAAACATATCTTCTATTTAAATCACTGATGAACGAATATTATTTTTTGAATAAAATTAATTTGTATTATGGATAAAGATTTATAAAATTATCTCACAAAAAGCTTACTATTATAATTTTCATCTGGTAATAAATATAAATAATACTAAAAAATAGATTAAACAAGAAATCTACCGGCTCCATCAATTTCATACTTTATTATAAAAACACTTTGTTATATAAATATAAAATTATAAAATGCATGCATCAAAACAATAAGTATTAATTATAGGTAACAGTCAAAATGAAATAATTATTACGCTCAGGATTAAGACAAGCAATTATAAAAAGATATTTAAAATTCCCGGCAGATACAGCACTGCTGCTTCCTCACGAAAACAACAAGTCTTTGTTCAGACCTCCAAGAAAAGAAAAACAATTTATCCACTTTTTCCCAAGAAACAATAATTCCATTTAGTTTGTCTTTACATAATCAGATTCACAAAACCTGTGACTCATTGCATGTATTTGGCATCAATGGGCTGTTCACAGGTGTCCTTGTTTTAGCTCTGGGACACTTTTTATACTTACCATGATTCGTTAACATAAATGCATTTTATGAAAAGATTATTTCTTTGACATAAATTTTGGGTAGTGGGCCATTTTATTGTTTCATTGCAGATTATAGCGAAAGTGAAGGTTATGGGAAGGGTGATGGAATTTTGGGGTGTGTTTTTTTCTGTGATATATTTGAGAAACTGGGTCGTTAAAGGTTTTGAATTTGATGAAATTTTTCGAAAGAATGGAACGGATGTCTCGTTCTTGGAGTCTGTTTCAATTTTGGAGAGTGTGTATGGAATGTCTGCTGCAGCTCTCCCTTCAAATGCGGTAATGGTGGGTCTTACTCTTGTTCATGGAGCTGCTGCTAAAGGCGCTGGTATATTTCTTTCTTTATATAGTGTGAGTGCGTGTGTGACAATTCTATTGAATTCTGGTTTCTTTTGCTTTGTTTGGAGTTTCTTGATTTTTTTGGGGTAAATTTTCATGATGAAATTGTAAATGGCATTGAATTCATTTTCTTGTTCTCGCTTTAGTTGTTCTTGGCGTCATGTCGGCTTGCTTTGAATTGAGTCTTACTAATTAAGTCTTTGTTTTTCATTTGTGTCGAGATGCATTGGATCTCAATTTATGTTTCTTCTTTTCTTTAGGTAGATTTTTGTAGCGTTGCTTTTTGGATAGTAAAAAGTAGAGTGATTTTAGTGTGTTCTTCATTTTTCTCTTTTCTAATGCATCATTCGTGGAGTGACATATTGAGTTGATTTTGTTATGCTCTCACATTTGTAGGAACTTTAACTGTGTTACGTCTGAATTCTTTAGTCCAAAATCAGCAACATAAAAGTATTCATGTATAAGATAAGCCTAATGCTAGATGAGGACTCAACAAGATTAATGCAATGGGTAGCTAAATTACTTTGGTTTTGGATACTATATATATCTTTTGGTAAAATTTAAGTGCGTTAGCGAATTATAACTTTTGAAAAAAAGTTGTATGAATCTATAATGGTCCGCTACTATATTATTTTGAAAGCAAAACAAAAAATAATTAACAATAAGTTAGTTGTATGACTGACCTCATTCTTGGTGCATAAATTTTTCAGTATGTTTGGATGGAACATTACCTGGCTATCACTTGCATCATGGGTTTGGAACAGGAGTAAACAGTTGGCTCATCCAGTTGGAGGTATATTTACAATCACAATTTTGTGAATGATGACATTTTTCTATTTTACTTCTAGAACCAATACTCTTGTTGATTTAGATTCTCAGTGTCCACAGTTAGTATCGTATTCACACCCTTTTAATTCCTTATATTCTTGTAGCTTTGATAAAAATGCCTATGAAGTATGCAACCATGAAATTTACTCGCGAAATTGTCACTTATTTAAGTGAAGTCATTAAATTCAAACATAAAAATACCGAAATATAGAAGGTTGCTTCTCTTCCCTGTCTAGCTTTACATCTTTCAAACTTCTTTGAAACCTTCGAAATTTTAATTACCTTGTGAAGTAACCAGTGATTGATCCTTAAATAGAGCAAAAATAAAACTTGTATTTTCTCCCTACCAAAATACCAACCATGCTTTGATTTTGTGAGATTGGGACTTCAAGTTCCTTTTTCAGTTGACACAAAACCATACGTAACCATAATTATTTTTGTTACACGCACACATGAATCTTATCAGCTAAGTCGTGTGTCAGGGTGGAGGATGGTGCAACAGTATTAGATCGTGTGTTTATCGCAAGAAGACGCATCGAGGGTCTTCAACCTATTTTGAAAGACAACTTCCATTTACAGGGATACTCAGCAATAGGGCTGAAGAAAATCCCGGTTCATAACTTCAAATTCAATAAAACCGTGAAAATTTTATAACCAGCTTTTGTCATCTTAGTCTCTTACGTGCAGATTTTTTTAACTGGAATAGAGTAAAGATACGGTATTGTGATGGGGGATCCTTTGCTGGAGATGCTGAAAACAAGGTTCACATCATTGTCTTCCGTATAGTTAGTCATTCATCTATGATTTAACAGTTAGACTTACTATGGCGCATACCATTGGCCTTGCTTTTTCATGTTTGCACCAGTTGTATTAGGCAAAAAAAAAAAAAAAAACGTGCTTTTGCCTCTCAAATTTTGTTTTAGCTATATGCTGTGCACTTTATAATTTTTCACTATTTCCAGAATTTTGATATGTGAAGTGTTCTTATGAGACGAAAGGGAGAACCACATTGCATATGAAACTGCTAATATCTGCATACCCACCAAATTTTATTCAATTTTCCTTCAGTGCAAAAGAAACAGGGAAACTTTAGCTATAATGGTTAATCACTTTCCATTTGTTTGGTGGTTTGTATTCAAGTGTAAGGGGTATCAATTGCCAATGCTGTTCTGTGTGGCTATGTCCATGTGGCACAACAATTGAAACATAATAATTGAGCTGATGTACAGTTAAAAAAGTGTTGCATCATTGCTAACAGCTAGAAATTCACAGCCATGCGCTCGGGCCTGCGTCAAGCTTTCAATATGTGTTTTCTCAGGTAGTATAAAACTTGTTTCTGTAGGCTGCAGGGTTGCAATTTAGAGGTCAACGCATTTGGCTTGCAGTAATAGAAGACCTCATGTCCAAAGGAATGCACAATGCTCACCAAGTAATAGACATTGTTTTATCCGGTTGCCACCTTTTTGGGTTCCAGTTCCTTTTTTCCGGATTGATATTCCCTTTTGATATAGATAAAGCATTTCAGGCACTTCTTTCGGGTTGTTCAGCGGGTGGTTTAGCTTCCATACTACACTGTGATGAGTTTCGGAATTTATTTCCGAGAAATACTAAAGTGAAGTGTTTGAGCGATGGTGGATTATTTATGGATGCTTAAATTCCGTAAATTTTTCCTTATTTTTTATTTGAACTATACTATTATACACAAGGGCTTTCTTTTTCTCATTCTTTTATCACAATATGTTTCCATTTTTTACAGCGTTGATGTATCTGGTAGGCGTGGACTCAGAAATTTCTTTGCAGGCGTGGTTAGATTACAGGTATTTATTCAATTGCACTAATTTTTCTTAAATTTTAGTAAATTTAACTTTCAGCATTTGTGTCTCCATGTACTAATGATGTTGAAACCCATTTTATTATATCCGAAGCAATATTTTCCTTATTTCCAGTTTACATACATATATGATTTGATAAAGGAATCAAGATTGATGTTTTTTTTAAACATATGATGGGTACGTTACTCTGTTCAAGTTACATATATGTGACTTTAATCATTTGATGGCATTGCACATAAAGCAAGGAAAATAAAGTTTTTGTTTCCTGTCAGGATCAAATAGGAACCTAACATGGCATGGTGCTTATATTTTGCCGATCCTCATATAGATATCCATTTTATAACTGACGAGGATTTGTTGTTCGACTTGAACCGATGAAGAACAATCTGGGTAATGTACAGGGAAGGGAGAGACAAATACAAAATGCAATTTGCGTGCCTACATCTCCACTTCCGCAAAACAAAACTTTGATGGGGGAACCTCATAAAATTATTTAATAATGTAGCATCCAAAAACAATCAAGATGATTAGTAATCTAGATAAGCATAATGAATAAAGAGAAATATGGGTTTGTAATGGTTTTGGATTGCAAGAAATTGAATGTTCTGATACCATTATTTGTATTTGAATGTTTTTGACTGGTAAACGAGCTAGATTTCTTTGAACACTAAACTTGCCCATTTTTTAACAGGGTTTTCGCAGAAACCTTCCAAGCAGTTGTACCAACCACCGTGATCCAACTTCTGTGAGCCTCGTGCTTCTATACGGACATTATCTAATTTCGTTTTGCAACATGTGATATCCTTCTTTATATGTATGCTGTCCCTTGCAGTGCTTCTTCCCTCA
The DNA here is from genome assembly GCF_022965805.1 of Primulina eburnea. NCBI lineage: Eukaryota > Viridiplantae > Streptophyta > Magnoliopsida > Lamiales > Gesneriaceae > Primulina > Primulina eburnea. The sequence continues at coordinate 4,155,454 of NW_027331510.1, forward strand.
GAATCTAATCACCAATATTAAAACCCCTCTGTTTATTCTTAATGCGGCCTATGATTCATGGCAGGTAAGCTACAGTTTCTGTACATCGATTCTCTTTAGTACATGGAATAAACTATTCTTTTAATTGTTCCCCTTGTTGAAAAACTCATCAAAATTTATTATTCCTTTTGCATTTAGGTCCAAGAAAGCCTGGCTCCTCCAACCGCTGATCCGCATGGCCATTGGCATGGTTGTAAAATGAACAATGAACTATGTTCTGCATCCCAAATCCATTTTTTGCAAGGTGGATAAGTTCTACGTGAATTTGTTTAAGCATTTTCTTTCCATTTTTTCTAAGCATTCCATTGGTGGACCAGGTTTTAGGTATCATATGCTGAATGCTGTAAAAGGCTTTTCAGCGTATCAACAAAGTGGGATATTCATAAATTCTTGTTTTGCTCACTGCCAGTCCGAGAGGCAAGATACTTGGTTTGCAGATAATTCTCCAGTAATTGGCAACAAGGTAAGCAGTAAACACCGTTATTTCTCGGAATTTATCTGATGTACTAAATCCCCTCTTCAGTTTTCAGTGTAAAAAGGCTTTGGTATGCATATACTGTGTAGAAAGCGATAGTAACCCGCTCTCAGCTTGCTTAAATTTGACAGGTGAATCGACCCTTAGTTGATTGACCCACAATGAAAATAATTCAATTGTGTGCACTTAGTGCATCAAGTCACGATAGAATCACAATGTTGTTGGAGAGCAAGAACAATGATTGGAACATGATGTTTGAGTTTTTATATAATTTCGAAATTCGAGTGGTATTGGTACTATCAGTTATAACACTGTGCATATGATTATTCTGATGTTGAGTTCTTGATGCAATATGCAGGCAGTTGCGATCGCTGTCGGAGACTGGTATTTTGATCGAGCAAATATCAAGGCCATCGACTGCGCCTACCCGTGTGATAAAACTTGTCACAACCTGGTATTCAGATGAATCCATGATTACCAGGGAGAGAGCAATCTCAGCTATTTTTATGAGCTATGAAGAAGGAAATACTGCTGTAATACGTTCTGACAAGTTTATGTATGTTCATATACACACCTACTTTGTTACAACAATGATATGACAAAAGAGAAACAGTTAAGGCAAATTTAAAGTATTGCATCAAGGGTAATTATTTTGGGTCGAATGTTTTAGATCCAAGATGATCATTTATCTAATTTTTTTTAATATATGATCAAATATGTACTTCCGTATATGATAATAATTGAATTTATCTGATCATAACATCTCATTCATCAAAAGAAAACTGATCTAATGGATTTACCCCACCACCATATTAAAGTCTGATAATTGTGAACCAATTTTTTTTTTTTATCATATCCATACAATAAATAGCAGAGTCAAGAATATAGTTCTATCTGAATTAAAAGTTTAAATTTTAAATTTTTTTAATATTTTAAATTAGTGTACTTAGATGTCAATGAACGTGATTATGTTAGAGCTACTTTATACTTAAATTTTAAAATCTTCAAGAATCAAAATAGAATCAAAAGAAGGAATCAAGAATCAAAAGAGAATTCAAGATAAATGGCACCATATTTTTGTCTTTTCCGTTCCCGTGAGACTCTGTGGCGGCGGCTTCACACGTGGAAGATCATCCTGCCATGGATTGACTCTACTCCACCTATGAATTCAGTTGCTTCAAGAATATTCTTTTTCCAGCTTTCCGAGGGGGAAAAAAAGAATAGGAAGAACAAATAAAATGAATTTCCACTGATCGAAGAAGACATCATAATAACTAGATACTTGACACACGCGGTGCGTGTGTATACAGTTTTTTTTTTATAATTGTCTATAGACTAAAGTGAAATTTGATAAATTATCGAGGGACTAAAGTATTATTTGAATAGTTGTAATTTAAAAAAACTAAAAACAAAAATGTTTTTTGAAATTAAAAAAAATAAAAAAATTAAAATGTAGTTTTGATACCAAATGGGGGCAAAATTGAGAAAACAAAAAACAAACAAAGAGTAAAATTGAAAGATCAAAAAAAGACAATATTTTGTCTCTATTAGACATATTCTTAATAATAGTAATAGATATGATGTCAAATTTTCAAAATAAAAAAATCTTCGAGATATATATCCAAAAGACGGTCTCACGAATTGTTGGTTTTTTGTTTTTGGTTTCATATAGATGATAAAAACTTATGCGAGACGGTCTCACGAGTTATATTTTGTGAAACGAGTCTTTTATTTGAGTCATCCATGAAAAAAAATATTGTTTTTTATGCGAAGATTATTATTTTTTATTGTGAATATCAATAGGATTGAGCCGTTTAAAAAATAAAGATTCGTGAGACGTCTCGCACAAAAATTATACTATATAGATTTACCCGCACATTACACCTACTTTCAAGATGTTAAAGTCGACGATACTTGTCAACATGCAGACAGCTCATGTTAATTTAATGTAAAGATAACACGTAAACAAACATTACGTGTCATGTCTCACTCTAATGGTAAAGATGAGAGGAATTATTCTTGTTATATTTGAAGTATTTTTTTTATAATATATGATCAAATATTAGTATTTGGATAATATATATATGTCAATTTAAAAAAAATGTGAGAAATTCATTCGATCTAATATATTGGAATAAAGAAGAAACGTTTTTTATGTAACATAAACTAACCCGATGAAACCCAAAATCTGAGTTAGAGTATTAATTGTGTGGCTTGTTTTTTTTTTTTTAACAATATATAATAAACGTAATTTGAATGAAATATTTATAAAACATTAAATAATTTGTATTATTTATTGGTTAATCGAAAAATTAGAGGGATAAGAAAACTAAAGAGAATAAAAATAGGCAAGTTTTACCAACACACCATCAATTGATTTAGGAGTGAGTCTCATGTGAGACCGTCTCACGGTTATTAATCTGTGAGACGGGTCAATTCTACCCATATTTACAATAAAATGTAATACTCTTAGCATAAAAAGTAATTCATGGATGACCCAAATAAGATATTTGTCTCACAATATGACCCGTGAGACCGTCTCACACAAGTTTTTGCCATAATTGAGAGTAGGACAGAGTATATTAACATAATAATCTTCCAAAATGTTGAACAAAAGTCTCCACATTTACCCTAATCTTACTACTTTTGTTTCTTCACCAAAAAATAAGAAATAAAAAAATTGTGATTAAAAACAGAGCATCAGTCTAATTTACAGATTATTACTTAGCAAATACACATCAAACTATATATGATCACGAGTTCTTTTGTCATTTTTAAGAATGGTCAAGAGAAGAAATAACAGAATGGAGGCAGCCTTATCCATACGGCTAATAGACAAACCACCATTAAACACGTTTTTTCCTGCCTTAATTAATTAATTCAACGCCACACCGCCTATAAATCTCTAACCCCACCCAACAACTCCTTCATCTGAATATATTTCTTTAAATTGCAAAAACCCAAAAACCCAAAAAGAAAGAAGAAGAAGAAGAAGAAGAAGAAAAAATGGGCACAGCAACTTGCATCGATATTATTGTGGCAATTCTTTTGCCTCCCCTTGGAGTCTTCCTCAAGTTTGGCTGTGGGGTATAAATCTTTCGTTTCTTTTCTTTTCTTTTCTTTTCTTTTTTAACTATTTTTTCGTGCTGTTATCTAATCTCAACGTATATTAACTTTTGTATATCTGGTAAAACTTAGCGTGTTACACACTGATTTTTTTTTTTAAGAAATTTATGCATGGGAAATAATTAGGATCTGAGCATGATCCTTGATCACAAATAATTTTTGTTTAATTATTTTTTGTTTGTTTGGGTGCAGCATGAGTTCTGGATTTGTCTGCTGCTGACCATCTTGGGTTACATCCCTGGAATTATCTACGCGATCTACGCCATCACTAAGTACTGATCAATCTTTATATTTACATGGTATTCTTTTCTTTAATCCCTCTCTCGGTTATTCGTGAAGGATGAGATCCAAAATTCTTTATGTTCTAAAAAGGGGTTGAAGAAAATTCATCAAATTCTTTAATTAATATTTTTTTAAAAAAAAATCTATGATCACCTGTTTTATCAAGTATTTAAAAAAATCTGGAAAATTATATCAGCTGAAAATTTGTTCAAAAATACTTTTTTGTTTATCGAATGACTGCGGGAAATTTTATAATTTTTTTTCATTTGTTTTCCCAACTTTGGCAGGTGAAAATCGGAAGCATTCTTGAAGTTTATAGTAATGCTTGAATCGAATTGTTAGAGATGGAGTGGGTGTTTTTGCTTAATTTTGTGGTTTGAAATTTGAATGATATTTGCGTGTATATCTCATTTAATGACTCTGTATTACTTAAAAGTATTTATTATTATATTATTATTATTTAGTGTAAAGTTTTTTTTTGATAATTAGCATATAATCTCTCTCCTTTTAACTTGGCATCTCTTTACAAGAAAAGCCAAGAAATGGGATATTTTACTTTTCTTTTCCCCGTCGTGCATGTCATAATCGGAAATATTTATATGGAGAAATATACGATTCAATCTAGTGTCGGTTATGCAGTGTTAAATTGATCAAAAATTCGATTTTTTTATTTATTAATATTTTTTCAATATGTTATATCATCGACCGCATGTGTTAGGCGGAAAAAAGGTGGATTTGGCCATGTGGGTTACAAGTATCATCATGAATATGATATTAATAAAAAATAGAGTAGGTTTTCTGAGAGACGATCTCATGAATTTTTATCTATGAGACGAGTCAATTCGATCGATATTCACAATAAAAAATAATACTCTTAACATAAATAATAATGATTTTTTATAGATGACTTATATAAGAGATCTGTGTCACAAAATTTTTATTAATAAGTCAGATTCGTGATTTATAGTTTATTTGACATCAATAAGAGAAATATATAGATAGATATAATAACAACAAACGAATACATACATAACAAATTAATTGTCTCGGAAAGCACGACTTTTTATTTTATATCACACAATCTTATATAAAAAATCTTGAATTGTTTGATCAGTTCTTTCCTTCTAATATTTTATAGTGAAATTTACCTCCTTTTACCAGTCCAGCAACAAAAACAGCATTAAAAAATAATCACATGAACGTGCTTACATCGAAAATTGAAGTTAGGTTAAAACTATTTGTTCATTCATTAATTTTTTTTTTTTTGCATTTAATACTGAGAGAGAGTATTTAATTTACCTATATTTTGTGACCAAGACATGTAAAGAAGTAGCTATCAAGACTCTGCTGTATTCCGCGCCAGCACATTGCTTCAGACCCGACCCGAAACGCATGAAACATGACGTTGAATTCAATTGCACATAATATCAATTATATTATAAAAATTTAAAAAAAATATTTAAAAAAAAACAATTTGAATCATTTTGTTATTTATCTGATTTTAATTTATTATTATATTAGACAATTTATAAGAACTTATATAACTTACTTTCAAAATTATTTTTCAAATTAAAATTCAAGCAGTTGAATTTATGTTATATAATAAATTGTAATGAACATAATATACAGAACAAAATGAACGAAACAATTTTTTTTTTTAAAAAAAATATATATTCAAACACCACATATAAAACATAATAACCTAAAAATCAACCAAATTTTAAATTTTATCAATGTATAAATCATAATTTACAAAAGTGAAGCATACTAAAGACAAATAATTATCAATTTAAATTCACTGTGACTAACTCGTAAAAATAATATTAAAACAAATGAAATAGTAATATTGATAGTAAAATATAACTCATAACATTTAATTTAACCTTATAAAGAATTTTTTTACTTTTTATTTTTATAATTCTATATCATGGATAATAAATTTTATATATGGATATTTCGTAAACTAACATTAATGACTATTAATTTCTTGTTAAATAAGTTTCAAAATAATAAATAAATCAATATATGTAAAGAAATGAAAATTCAAATAAGATTATATAGTAAATATCAAATAAACTCATATAATAATTATTAAATATTGATTTTAAACTATTGATATGATTTTCATCATTAAAATTTGAAATGTAACAAAAGAAATAAACTTTCGTAAAAAAATATTATATTTGTATCAATTGAATTAATTAGTTTGATTTCAAAATAATTAAATAAAAATATTAACTATCATATGTAAAAATTCTGATACTTTGACAAATGCTAATAAATGATCATTATAATTATATTTATTATAAGGATTATATCATATATTGTTTTTACAGTAAAAAATAGCTTAAGAGTCTTTTTGTTTCTCATTAAATCTCTTTTCATTAATTACATATTCAAAATTTTGATTGATGATTGATTTTACAAGCAATACATGTAATTTTTTAGTTATACAATTTAATAAAATAATTATGCCTATAAAAAATATATTCGTTATATATAGATGATTTTTTTTATATTTTTTTGAAATCGTACTATCTTTTAAAATCAAAATTGAACTCTTTACTTTCAATTTTTTGTAAAAAAAAAACCCATAAAATATGTTAGTTATTCTACTATTAAACATATAATTATAAATCTTTCATATATCTTTTTGTGATACTATAATTTATTTAATTAGAAATTATGATTTATGAACATGATAGATCCGTTTAAATCTTTGGATCATGTAATATTTACGAGTCTCGCACAATTTTATATCAGAAACTCCAATTATTATAAATCTTAAACCAAATACAAGAAGATGCGATGATTTTGAATTTTATCCTTTACCATCAACACAAAAATTCTTGTAAGACGGTCACACGAGTTAATTTTGTGAAACGAATCTAAAAACCCGACACATCTCATTTAATTCATTATGTCATCTTTTATAAAAGCTTTCTACTTTTTCTGGAATGCTCAGTTAGAGAGAGTTGTTGCATAGAATTAACATGCACGGAGAACACATGAAACAGACACGCTCCAGTATGTGCCAACAAAGCGAAAGACAAATCTGTGGACGATGTAAATGGAAATCATGCAGGCCTTGGACTTGGTTCGAAGCCCCAAAGCGTGTAATCAGTTCTTGTTAGTCCTGATTTCCCAACTGTTGATCTCGAGCATCAATCGTTCGTTTTCGAACTTTAAGATCTCGTTTTCTAGCTTCAGCTCGTGCAACTCCCTGTCTTCTAGCTGGTTGGATTTTAGCCACCCGAACTTCTTCTTCTCCAGCTCTATCTTCTCATCTTGTATCTGCCTTTTCATTTCTTGTAGCTGCAGCAAACGGGCTATAATAGCTGGGTTGTGATCCTTTTCGCAAACCTGAGTCGAATTTGTATCAGGAGGAGTAGAAACAACTCGATCTTCTCCTTGTTTCTGTCTCTTTACAGCTGGTATCTCCTGAATCCCGTTTTGAGAAACATGTTTGATTTTGCCCCTAAGAGCAGATAGCAGTGAAAGTCTTAGCGACTCGTCTTGAGGAATATAGTTCCAGTTCCGGTTGTGATACGCGAACATCTCTAGGTAAAACAACTGTTTGCTCATCAAAATCTTCAGAACCTCCTCTTTGGTTTCCACTCGAATGTCCATGGTCTCGATCAGACCCGGGTTTTCGACCACGAAGCGTGAATCTGCGCTCCCAACTACATCATTCAGTCGCTTGTACTTTTTGTTGAGGTCATTGAATTTATCCTCGCATTGTTGAGGTGAAACAAAGTAACCCCGCTCGATCATACATTTCGAGATAGCCCTCCATTTACCCTTTATTCGGCTTCTCGGTTCGCTCTCAGGAGATTCAGAAAATGAATCCTGGCCGATATAACAAACGGCAGTAATCAACAGCTTAACCATTTCATTCGTCCACTTTATTCTTTGCCACAAGGATTCGGTGCTTGGTATTCCACCATCAAGCAGGCCATAGTAACCACCAAAATACAGCGCCGGATCCGGAACCTGATGCGGATGCGCCGATAGACTGGGATAGGGACAATGATCTCGTTGCTGAGTTTCTTGCATTGATGGCTGTGATTCTTGAAAACCAAGTGGTTCCTGCGGCATAATGTTGCCGAATTCTTGCAAGAGACTTTCCATGTCTTCGACGTGAAGCTATTGCAAACCGGTAAAACTCGCCCTCAGAGAGCACAAACTGACTACTTCACATTACACAAAAGGAGTAAAAAGAAAGGCATATGAGCAAACTAATTAAAAAGATTATGACAAAAGATTGACCATGCAATAAGATGAATGTAAACAGATCATACATACCATGTTAGCTTGGGTTTATCATGCTTACCAAATCAAATCAAGATCTGTAAATCAAGCCGAACAACAATAACCAGACGTTCCACGACTTCTTGACTCGACTTCTAAAGAGAAACTTTAAACTTCATCACGTAAAACTTTATTCTCTCTAACAGAACGCGACGACAATGGGATGTATTCGAGGGACCTTCCGATGACCACATTGTTAAAGTCGTCTCAGAAACCGGTAATGCATAAGTTCACTAGTATTCGAGCAAACAAGTGTCGTCTCTTCACACAACTTGCCATTGGAAAAGCAGCCAAATGGTTTCCAGATGCTTTGCTTTTCTACGGAGACGTCATTAATTTCTACCAACTACGTTTTAAACCCGAGTTGGAAGTTACTGATGCTTTCACATCTAAAGGCAAGACGAGATTTGGAGGATAATAAGTAATAACTACGCCTAAGATTGCCAACATAAAGCTCAAGTCTCATTCATATCATCATATGTTTTGCCAAGTAATTTGACAGGTCAAAGGAAGCAGGACAATTACATTAAATCATTCAATTCAAGATCTTACTCCACTAATGATATTTCTTATCCTATAACATCAAATTATTTAACATTCGGTATGTAGTTGATCCATGTGTCTAAGAGACCAATTGAAGCTATAAGAATCAAGATTTTTTTAGCTCAAAAAAATTAGGAGGATACGTATATAATATATAACTTGGATTGTTCTCTCACAACCTTGGCCTATTCCATACATACAAAATGAGTGTCATTACATCGATTCCTGCTATGGATATGAGAGCATCTGAAACACAACAAACAAATCACAAAGAGTATAATCATCCTGCATCATTAAAAAATGGAACATTTCTTCCTTCTGCCATTCTTTACACCTCTCTGCCAAGCCATCACCCTCAAGCTAGCATTCTCACGAATTTCGACATCTTTGGACGCTCCAATGGGGAGGTCTGTGTGCAGAGCAGAGCTACTCGGATCAGCTGTTCCATCTCCTCTTCTACGTAATTACCTTGAAGAGCAGCATCGACAAGCGTCTCCGACTTCTTTTCCTTCAAAAGTCTCCGGACCTGAGATTTTTCAAGTACGTATATATCTTCATGTATAAATTTAAAATGGACACTGTACATTAGTCGAAATTCCAAGAAGCTGTTTAAAAATGCATAGTCCGCGCTATACTCGACCACCGGCAGATGATCCTCTAGAATCACGTAGTATTTCAACAATACTATGTTGAGCTGTGCATTGGTTTGGCGATAAATGATCTGATTGTGTTGGAAAGCCCAATTAATATTGGAATGTTTGAAAGACAGATATCTCTAAGTGCATGTTGCATAAAAACACTTAGAAAAATTTATTAGAAGAATTTATATCAAAAATTATAAATGTCAATATGTTAATAATATCATAAAATAAAATATGAAGCTCTTAGAAAAATTTAAAGAGTTTGACTATAGTAAGAAAAGTAAAGATTTTAGTAGCACTTTTTAAAAAAAAGATTATACATACAACAAATTTATAAATTCATTACACAAAAATTTGGTGATATTTTAAATATCTACTAAGATTTATTAATATTTTGACATTAAATGTCTAAAGCTAAACCTAATTATGGTTCTCAAGAACAATAGAACCAAAATCAAACTAAATCTTTTCTTAGTTTCAATTCTAAAATTAGTTATCATAATTTTGCAATTTAATAAAATAAGAAATTTTGAAAATAATATTACATAAAAATTGAAACGATATTCGATAATAAAAAATACATTAGAGAAATAATATTTTATTCATACACAGTTGTTACACAAAAATATTAAAAGAATAGCTTTTATTAATAAAATTATATTTTTTTATTAAAAATATTAAAAGAATATATATTTAACTATTATACTTATAAAAATATAAAAAGAATAACAAAGTTTTTCATTGTAAATTTTTTATTATTCTCACAAATTGTGTGTTGTTAGATTAATTGCATGAAAAATTTTCTACACAATCATAAAATATATGAAGATCATAATAGTGTTTTTTTATTTTTTTAAAAAAAATTTTAACATAAGAAACTTTGAAAATAATGTTACATAAAAATTGAATTGATATTTGATAATAAAAATACATTATAAAAATAACATTTTCTTGCTACATAATTCTTAGAAAAATATTAAAAGAATATATTTTTAATTTTAAAAAATCATTAAAAATTAAAAGAATATATATTTAACTATTACAATTATAAAAGTGTAAAAATAATAACAACGTTTTTCATTGTAAATTTTCTAATATTTCATCTTTATACTAACTTTAAATATTTTATTCTTTTAATTTTCTTTCTACATGTTATTTTATGATTTTAATGGAATTTTGTAATTATATTTTAATATAGTTTCTCATTAAATAATAAATCATAGTATCACAATAAAATATATAAAAATAATAATTATATATGTAATAGTACAATATCACGATAAGTTTATAATAATATGAAATTTAATAATAATATATTTATAATTTTTTAACTAAGAATTGAAAGTAAATAATTTAATAAATTATTTATTATAATTTATATCAATAATCATGAATGTTAATATACTAATAATATCATAAAATATGAATCTGATAGAAAAATTAAGAGAGTTAGCTATAATAAAAAAATTAAAATATTTTAGTTGCAATTTTTTTTAAAAAAATATATATCAGACAAATTTTTTAGTGGAATCCTTCCTACAGAGGAAGAAGGGGGTATGAGCGTTTTTCTCCGAACATCCATAAAATTCATATATCTTTACTTTTCACAAATTTTTACATTTCAAACTATATCTTGTTGTTTAAATTACCAACCTGTTGAAAATATCATTAGAAATATTGAATTGTCTTCCGCACTTTTTATGTGGTTTATATTCTAACCGTTTGAGAAAATCTTTCAATCGCTTAAAAACGATTGAAGACAAATTTTAATAGCATATATTTTTAAAAGATATTATTCACCCAATCTAAATTCTTTTCTGATCCTAACAATATACAATCACTAAACACATACAAGTATATAATATATATATATATATAAAATTGTAATTGATAACTTAATGAAAAATATAAATTATATACTTTTAAAAAAATTATTTATTAATTAATGTATATGAAAATTAATTTATCTATGATATATAATTCTAAAGAAAAATGTAAAAAAGTTCTGTATGAAGTTAAATAATATTTAAATTGAATTTTATAGGTTATATTTTGTTATCAATATTATTATTTAATTAGTTTGATAATATTTTGATGAGTTAGTCACAAATATTTTAAATTGATAATTATTTGTTCTTAGTGTGCTTCACTCATATAAATTATTATTTATGTATTTATAAAATCCATAATTTGGTTGATTTTAAGGTTATTATAACTTATACGTGATGTTTAGATATATATAATATTTTCAAAATTTGTTTCAGTTCAATTCGTTCTATATATTATGTTCATTATAATTTATTATATAATATAAAATCAATTGCTTGAATTTTAATTTGAAAAATAATTTTGAAAGTAAAGTATATAAGTTCTTAATTAATTTATTCGTCTAATATGACAAGACTAAACCAATATGTTAAGACTCATAAGAACTTTTCTCATAAAATGGAGAAGTTTCATTGTTCGGCTTACGGCGAGAAATGAGCTTCCAAAATTGTATCCAAAGGAAGAAAAAGAACTATTTATACTAAACTAAAAATAGGAAAAATGTGTTTTACTAAAAATGTATTTTGTGAATCTTATCCTACCAACACAATATAAATAAAAAAAATGATTCAAATTAATTTTGTTAAAAAAACAAATTTTAATTTTTATTAAATAATTAACGTGCTTCTTGCTAGTAAAAGGAAATGAATAATAATCGGAATTAAGCAGATTTCTTGTAGCCGCGTGGGATAGACTTGTTTGTTGAGTTCGAGAGCCATATTATACAATAACAAATCTCTCTAATTTATTACCAACGAAATCTATTCACACGGGTGGTTAAAGAAGATATATTCATATAATTCTACGCAAACTTAATTCTGGTTTTGTCATCATTAAAAATAACCACTCAGCCAGTGACATTCTAAGGATATTTTTGAAGGGATTTTCGTTCCATAACCATGAAATCTGAGGGAGAGTTTTTTAACCTCTTGCGACACAAGACACGTGAAAACAGATACACAAGTTTAAAATGAAAAACTTAAAGTACCAAAACATGCAAAAGTTGAGAGATAAAATGATTTCATATGGATATGAGAGCATCTGAAATACAACTGACAAACTATAAAGAGTATAAACACCCCGCGACATCAAAATTCTGAAACGTAATGAGCACTTGAACTTGTGCCTAAAATCGAAAATAAAAATCATTTACAACAATAAAAACTATAAATCAAATACAACGTTGCTGAGTCCAATCCACTGATGGAGAATCATCTTGGCCCGGATAATTCGTCGGCACGAATATTCGAAGTGGAGTCATTAATTATCCAATCAGTGTTCGGGTGACGCATGTGATTGAATTCTTGACGGAACATTTCTTCCTTCTGCCATTCTTCCCACCTCTCAGCCAAGCCATCACCCTCCAGCATCCTCACAACTTCCGACATCTTTGGACGCTCCAATGGGGAGCTCTGCGTGCAGAGCAGAGCTACTTGGATCAGCTGTTCCACCTCATTGTCCACATAATTACCTTGAAGATCCGCATCCACGAGCGTCTCCAACTTTTTTTCCTTTAAAAGTCCCCTGACCTGACATTTTTCAAGTACATGGATTTTCACGTATGAACTGAGAGTGAACACTGAAACGTATACAAACCAAATTCAACACTAAAAATAATTGTTAGTCTCCGTTAGATCAGACCATAGGTTCCTGGGTCGGAAGCAGGAGATTGATCCCGACCCTCAGCAGTAATGGAAGCGATTCGGATGCAAACCAAATTCGATACAAAACCATCATATCCGGCTTGACCTCTAATTTTTTTCAAAAACATCTTAAATTTGTCAATAAGAATTTTTAACTAAATTTAACTCTCCAAGTTTTAAAACAATGAAAAAAAATACAAACTATATATTATAAAAAAAATTAAAATTAAATTAAAAACAATTTATTTGTCAACTAAAATTTAATTGTACAAATTTAAATGAAGAAGAAATGGAGCTTAAACTAAAATTTAAAATACCTAAGTATCGCTTATCTCTAAAGAATAATTAAAAACAAACATCTGAACCCAATGGTCAACTTGCCGATACTGACCCAGCGGTTCGAGGATTGGGAAAACCCAAACCTTTGAGTGATTTAAATCATGGAACTGCTAACTACGTTGGAACCAGGTTTGGTTCACGAGTGAAACATGGTCATCTCTAGTTTCCGCGAGTGTAAAAACAGATTCAGCATCCAAAATTCCAAGAAGCTGTGTTAAATGTTAAAGATTCGTCAGTACAAACAGTATAAGTTAAATAATATGGCTCACCCAATCGAGTAACATCACATCATCATCATTGGCAAGTCGAGCAAGATCGAAAGCTCTCTGACCAGTGATCAGCTCAAGAAGCATGACCCCATAACCGAAAACATCCGTTTTCTCAGAAGATTTACCAGTGGAGAGGTATTCCGGAGCAATATGACCAATTGTTCCACGAACAGCCGTCGTAACATGAGTATCCTTGTAGTCCATAAGTTTGGCCAGCCCAAAGTCACCTACCACTGCTTCAAAGTCCTCATCCAATAGTATATTCGCAGCTTTGACATCTCGATGAATGATTTTAGGGTCACAGTGATCATGCAAATAAGCAAGACCCCTCGCTGACCCCAAAGCTATCCGTTTTCGTTTTGGCCAATCGAGTGGAGATTGAGTTTCAGGTCTCTCTACAGTAATGCACTGACAAGTTCATTAAAAGTAATACATAATACGTAGTGTTTGCTACTTTGGACAATTGGAAAATAATCCTCTAGAATCATAAAATATTTTGGTAATATTGTACTGAGCTGCATTGGTTTTGACGATAAATAAGCTGGTTAAAGATAGTTACAAAGTAGTTTGTGGCATGGAATGATTGTTGTTTCAAACGGATATACGAATGCTGAAATAAAATTGCACGAGCTTTTAATCGATTCGCTGAATTGTGAGGAAACCATACAAATCTCTCTCAAGATATCATTTTTAAAGCTACAACAGTCATGGATCTTCAGTTACTAGTGAATAATGAAGTAAACACCCAGTAAAAAATATTAATAGCAAATCAAGCATACCTCTCAAGCACGATGCAACACTTCCATTAGCCATATAAGGATACACAAGCAACCGTTCTGTAGGAGTCATGCAAAAGCCACGCAAGCGAAGTAAATTTCGATGCACAGCCATGCTGATCATTTCCACTTCTGTTTGGAATTGAAGCTCTCCACCTTGAGTGCGCTCTTCTTTGAGTCTTTTTACTGCTACTAGAGAACCATCAGCTAATCGACCTTTGTAAACCTTACCAAATCCACCTTTGCCGAGGATATTTTTATTACTGAAATCATCTGATGCAACTTGCAATTCGCGTAGTGAAAACCTTTTGAGCTGTCCCAGATGGACTTCTGGATCCTCCTCAGCTACAAGAATACACAAAATAAGCGAAAAAACTAAAAGCTATACATTTTATGATGATATTTCAGCCTTTTCAAAATCCACAAACCAGGAACATCAAAGAAATGATCCTCTGGCTTCCTTCTACGAAACCAAGCAAGAGCAATTGCCGGGCCAGCAAATAGCAGGGCTGCTCCAGCAGCAACTCCTCCTGCAATGGCTCCAGTAGCACTGTTGGCAACTGCAATGGTTCTTCATTGATGAGCATACTTCATTCATTCAGATGATAAACAAAATTTAACTAGATCACCACTGTTAGCGACCAAATACTCCTTGAGTCTCATGTTACCACAGTTGAAATGACTCTGTAATAGACTAATCTAAAATTTAATGCCGAACAAAAGTGTTATGGTGACTACATCAAATGAAAAACGGTGCCCTTAATACAGATCTGCTCATTGCACATTTATCAAGTCAAATGACTGAGCTCATATTTTTCATTATGGGTAAGGTAAAGGACATAAATCATGAGGCACAAAGGATAGGCAAACCTCTGAACGAAGATTGAGATGAAGGCGGAAGTGGAGGAGGTGGAGATACAGGAAGTTCTTCCAAGTTATTATTGGCAAAACTGAGAGGTAGAAAGCCCAGAGTCAGAATGATGCATTGACGGATCATTTTGCTTGACATAAGAACAAGCAGATAGAACAGTAGTAAACCTGATAGGAGTAAAAAGCTGAAAGGATCCATTGACTGGAATTCGGCCTGTCAGATGGTTAGTTGAAAGATCGCTGCATTTGTTGGAAGATATGATTGTTATTTCCCAACAGACCAAAATAAAAGGAAAATAATAAAATAACAAAGAAATCATCAACTGCCACCATACAGGACTTGAAGTGTCATGATATTAGTAAGTGACCGGGGGATTTCTCCAGTCAAACTGTTATTGTTGAGCCTCCTGTGCAGTTTAAAGGTTAAGGACAAACTATCATGTTTCCAAGAATGAAGAAATCACTGATAGAAAAAACAAAGCAGCTAAAGTGTTTGCTACATGTAGCATAATAATTCATATCCCGCGTGACAGAAACACGGAAGAACACATCAGCTAATGATTTTGGCGTGACAACTTCTTCTCTTTCTCAAATTAAACATGTCAAAAATCAATTTTTCCCAGGAATTTCTAGTCAAACACTAATAGAGTTTCTGTACATGCTAATTAAAAGTTTGTGTGCACGTTTCTCTATCAGTTGATTTCTCTGCATAAATCACAATTCACTGTGATAAAAGATCACCTTTTCGCTAAAGCCCATGGTAGCATCGATCCTATGACAGTTGCAAAATAAGAATAATAAGTAGTATTGGGAACAGCTTCAGCAATTTAATAACAGAAATGAAATCCTCTATTCACATTTAAGGTTACTGAGCTTCTGCTTTGAATTAGTTAGTATTTACTGCAAGTCTGCAAAACATCTATATTAAACAATTGCAACCATAGCTAGCACATATGGCTCTAACTGTCACTTGATAGCAGCATAGACCATAAATCAATGACTAACAAAACAAAGAAGTTTAAACTTAGAGCCTAGACTAAATGATTTGGAACAAAAGGCAATGTCAGTTATACTTTCCATCGTTTAACTTCATTTGTTGTAAAGATGTGCTGATTTAGGTGACTTTTCTGAAGAAGTGAACGGAAATTAATTTTAAAAAGAACAGGAGAATAGACTTCAGTGATTCCGCTCCATATGGCATATCTGAATGCTGCACAAACCAATCACTCACTTCTGATTTGCAACTTTCCTACTCAAGGTGTGATGAAGAGGAAAAGAAATTCTCAAGAACTAAATAAAAGATCCAGCCACAGCAAAAGAAAGTTTAAAAAAGAGAGAACCATACAAGAAACGTAGCTTTTGAAGGTTGCCCAATGTGTCAGGGATTGGACCAATCAGTCTATTCAAATAAAGATCCAAGCTCACCAAACTTGTCAAGCTTCCTAGTTCGCTTGGAATTCTTCCAGCGATATTGTTGCTGTAAAGTTCCCTACCAAGAAAGAGAAAATGAGAGATAGTTTTATGTGAACCGGAGAAGCCAAACAATGATTTGTAATAAAGAAAATTAAATAAGACAAGAAGATAGGAGGAAAAAACAGGGAGCTCACACACATCATTGGAACATATCTCCGGACAAAAAAAGGAAAGATAAGAAAAGATGCATGAAGTTGTTGACAAAGAGATGTAGACAAGGGGGAATCTTTAAGGATGATACATGCTAGAGTGATGGCTCAGAAAGTAGCAGCAAAAGTTAAATGGATATCGAGCATAATAGCTAGATCTTTGAGCCACATCTTGCAATCAAATAAGGTCACGTATCTTGCTAAATTTCATATGTCATCCGACAAAATTCTCCTTTTCTCTAACTTTGATTTGAGTCGCAGATGCATCAGACATCAATTTATACAAAACCAAGGAATTCATGCAAAAAGGTTGAAGTCGTTCCAAAATCAGACTGTCTTTTACACAGAATTATTGCCCAAGAATATAAAATAGTAGGGACGTTAACTAATACCAAACTGGAAACAGTAGTTACGATGATAATAAGAACCATATTCTGTAAATTCTGGCAAAAAAGGTAAAATAAATACTCAAAGAGAGGTTATTATCATCGAAGTCTCTGGTAAAGTATAGAACATCTGAAAACGAATATACACACAACTTATAATGACACCCAAAAATAATGACTTACAGATACTGTAAATTCGGAAGTAGACCAAGCTGAGGGGAAAGTGTGCCAGACAAATTTGCATTGCCAAGATCGCTGAGCATAAACAGAAACAAAAATACTTTTATACTCACAAAATTACAAAGAAGTAAATTAAGCACCTTAACTCAATGGAGACACAAGCGGTCTTACACTCGAGTAACACTATTTTCGTTATTGCATGTAACATGAAACCAAGTGCATGGGTTAACGAGGGTCGGATCCCAACTCTGGAGAACATTATTAGGATCAGCCAAATTGCTCTTCAATGCATTCAAGGCATCACCTACCAAAGTACAATGTTATTCTAAACACCATCAATTTTCATTTGTTAGTTTGGTCACAATTAAACAGCACACGTTATCAGATTATCCTATCAACAACCGACCAACAGCAACAAGTGGAAAAATTCTAAGGTCATCAACAAAATAATAAGACGACCTCCAATTTTACTAAATAATAAAACCGAGTACTTAGAACTTTCGGCCAAAACAAAAGCAATGAACTTGTGTCTCAACTGCCATCTCTATTATTCACAAAGTAAGAGATTTTTTTCTAAACAATATCCTCACAAAAAAAGAAACTTTGTAGTGGCATTCCGTAAGTTTTGACCTGTAAATCCACAAATTCCAGGGTGAACACACAACTAGATTGCAATTCAGTTCAACTGAATCCCAAGAAAAACAAGAGTCGACACATCAAGTTAAATCAAAATCAGAGCGTCCAAAACTCTGAAAGCAACGGAATCAGGGAGCAGAACAGACCTTCGGCGTTGGCAGACACCCGCGAAAATTGAACAAGCACCAGAATTGAGGACAAGAAAAAAGAGCAAAAGACCCAGGTAGTTGACTGATCCATTCAACTTTGATCCCAAAATCAACCCCAACAAACCTAGATTAATCGTCAAGATACCACAACTACTCTCTCAATACGACCCCGCTTACTCCATCACCACGCACCTCCCCTCCTCTACATCGACAGAAAAATCAAAGAAAAACTCTGAATCATCGAAACCCACCAGAATTCAGCTGAAGGCAATCAACAACCCGAGTCAAAACAACCCACGCAGCAGCAAAAGGGAAAGGTAGGGAACAAAAAGGCTTCGCCAATAACACTCCGACTCCTAATTCTTTTGAAAATATTTGGTAGAAGAATCAAATTGATATGCTGGTAAACTGAATGGTGGAGTAATCAACGGTCAGTGAAAGGGAAACTGGGGACAAGAGGTGAAGTCGTTGCAGAGAAAATGAATGCTCAGTCAAACCCCTCTCTCTCTCTCTCTCTCTCTCTCTCTCTCTCTCTCTCCTACTCTTCTTCCCTTTCTGTTTAACGCTAAACCAGTTGTATATTCTAATGACAAAAAAAAAATGCAAACTACATTTTTATATTAAATTAAGAGTAGGTCTGTTATACATCTTACGAATCTTTTATCTATGAGACAAATCAACTTTATTGATATTCACAATAAAAAATAATAATATTAGCATAAAAAGTAATAATTTTTCATGGATGACTCAAATAAGATATTTGTCTCACAAAATATGACCTGCGAGACGTCTCACATAAGTTTTTGTCTTAAATTAAACAAAAAAAATTGTAATTATTAAATGTTTACCGAAAATCTCACAAAATTAAATTGAAAAAACAAGACTTAAAAAAAAGGTTTTGAGATGATAATTAGGATGCCTTGACTTGGATATAGTTATAGGAAAAAAACTTGTGTGAGATGGTCTCACATGTCATATTTTGTAAGATGAATATTTTATTTGGTTCATCCATGAAAAAATATTACTTTTTATTGTGAATATCGGTAGAGTTGACTCATCTCAAAAATAAAAATTCGTGAGATCGTCTCACAAAAGACCTGCTCATAGTTATAACGGGAATTTGCATGTCACCAACTCAATGATGCACACGCACTACTTGTTGGAAGATACATACATATGAAAAGTATCACAGTACAATTTAGTGGTGAATGAGCACTTCACCAAAATGGGAGGCGGAGACTTTGCACAATCCGGGTTACGCATCAAGGATTGTCCAAGCTATAACACTTTAGTACCAAATAGATATTGTTCGATTCGAATGATGTTCTTATTTCACTCGATGTTTGATTTAAATTCTATAACAATCGAATTAAAAAATTATCCATATATTTCATTTTGCTATTCTCATATTGTAAATGTCTATATATTTTTGTGAATATATAGACATTTATCACCCTCGATGGATAACCACTATTTTTTTTTACATATATTGTAAAAAAAAAAACACTTATCACCCTCGATGGATAACATCGAAGAATCCCATGTCTTGATTTGATCGTATCAACAAACTTGAATATACAGAGAGAAGGAATTAGAGCTCAATATATTGACAATCTATCTATCAGAGTAAATGACCCGCCATTTTTTTGTTATTCAAAATGTATACAAATGTATACGTACAAACAGAAAGGTACACGTAAAAGAGAACTAGTATTGTAATAAACAGAACAGCAGGACAGTGCAAAAATAAAGCAAACCGAGGCCTGTATGAAATACAGTGTCCTTAAAACAGATTCGTCCCCTCCGGTGTGTGCTGCGAGGATGAACGTGGACGTCTGTTTCCCATGATACAACGGAAAACCAGTAGTACCGTAGCACAAGCCACCACCACGGCGAACTGAAAAAGTACCTGAACTTTATCACGATGCGGAGAAACGACGGGGAGACAGCAGCCAGTGGGAACAGCAGCAGCCGAGACAGCAGAATAAGAAAAGCTTCGAAAATATCAGAATGCAGGAGAGTGTGTTGGATGATGCTGAAAGACTTGAGGCTGCCTCTATTAATAGGCGATCATATAGACAGTTACGGCTGTAACCGTTGGTCATCCGAAAGGCTAGCAGCCGGAGCACCAAAGGCCATTTCATTTACAACACCAAGGGTCAGCTGAAATACCAAAGGTCTTGGTCCATAATTCCAATTTTCGAAAATATAAATAGCAAAAGCCAGGTGAACCTCCGTGGGAAATTTTGCCTTGATCGGTCCGACATTCGACGCGCCCAGGTCGCGCACGTACGCCTGCACACAAGTCAAACCTTTTTCCACTGTAAATCAGGCCCATGATTTGCACCCCTGCGGGCGAGAGAGAGCCTCTTAACCAATCATTGTTACACCTATACAAAGTGCAACTCAATATAAGCTCACCAGTACTATGTCTATTTTCCTATGTGGGACATTTCCCACTTGCCATAAACTAGGCCTTGCTTGCTTATCCAATTTCCCAATCAAAGATAAGCCCAATAAACCTCAAAGTCCAACATTTTTTTCCCTTATTATATTCACAAGAACATGATTTCGTCCCCCTCAATTTTTGGGGCTTTAAAACTTTACTTTCGCCCCATTTACGAAATGCATGAGTCCACTGCTGTTCATTCATCTCTCTGCAGGCTTGCAAACACGATCATATTACCTACGGTGCCTTGGAATTTGAAATCGTTTTCCAGATGTGTTTTCAGTAGTTTCTTGCGTACCGATGAGGTTCCTGTCGTCGAATATCTCCCAACCCTGCATGTCCGCACATCCCATCCCTCGCATGTCTCTGCCACATTACTTGCTCTTCAGCTACGAAACTCTGTTCCAACTCCATCTCCATCTCCATCTCTCGCATTTGCATGTACGCCGGAGGGGCCACCGCAAGCGAGTCGGAAAAAGGGCACTGTTATTAGCGTAATAAAACCATCGCTCCACCATTAGAAGCTCCGGTTTTATTCGTTATGACATGTTGATACATACATCCCATCAAACATCAACCCATCAAAGCCTCCAATGGAGGAGGCGAGGAGCCCTTTTGGTTTGAGAGACCGGCTGTTTCCCAATCTCCCGACGAGTCCTTGAAAGCTTCCCATGATGTCGAACTTGGTGCTGCAGCAGCGCCTGATGGTGCTGAATGCTCATCAAACAAAGCTAGGGCCAATCTGTTTCCTTCTTTTTCGACTTTGGTTTATGTTCACTTAAGGTCACCAATTCTCCCATTTGTATCTTTTTCTCCTCTTTCGGCTCGACCAACGTCACCTTCGTCTCCTTTTTTTTAA